>NC_083560.1:1604277-1847333 GCF_019925205.1 Metopolophium dirhodum
TCGCAGATCTACGAAAAAACGGTCCCCTGGCCTGGTCTGACGCATATTAATATATCACCGAAAGCCGAGTACACTTTTAAGCTATGAACGACTTATGGAGATTTCCCCTGGCTTCCCGAATATATAGGTTATATGCGTGGCGACCTTCCGGAACACGGTCGGAAAAATGATAAACGATACGTTTTTCCTGTACCGCGGATCTACGAAAAAAACGGTCCACTGGCCTGGTCTGACGCATATTACTAAGTCTTTGAAAGCCGTGTACACTTATGAACAATGAACGACTTATGGAGAATTTTTTTAGCTTTCCAAATTTATATGTTAAATGCGTGGCCAACTTCCGGAACACGGTCGGGAAAAATGATAAACCATACGTTTGCCTGTACCGCGGATCTACGAAAAAACGTTCCCCTGGCCTGGTCCTGACGCATATTAATATATCACCGAAAGCCGAGTACACTTTTAAACTATGAATGACTTATGGAGATTTCTACTGGCTTCCCGAATATATATGTTAAATGCATGGCCACCTTCCGGAACTCGGTCGGAAAAATGATAAAACCATACGTTTGCCTGTACCCGCGGATCTACGAAAAAAACGGTCCCCTGGCCTGGTCTGACGCATATTACTAAGTCCTCAAAAGCCGTGTACACTTCTGAACTATGAACGACTTATGGAGAATTTTCTTAGCTTTCCGAATATATATGGTTGGTGTTTTGCCACCTTCCGGAACACGGTCGGAAAAATGATAAATGGCACGGTTGCCTGTACAAGAGGATCTACCAAAAGACGGTCCCCCTGGGCTGGTCAGAGGTATAGTACTATATACCCCGAAAACCGTGTAGACTTCTGAACTATGAATTACTTATGGAGAATTTTCTTAGCTTCCCAAATATATATGGTTGGTGTGTTGCCACCTTCCGGAACACGGTCGGAAAAATGATAAACGATACGTTTTCCTGTACCGTGGATCTACGAAAAAACGGTCCCCTGGCCTGGTCTGACGCATATTAATATATCACTGAAAGCCGAGTACACTTTTAAACTATGAACTACTTATGGAGAATTTTCTTAGCTTTCCGAATATATATGGTTGGTGTTTTGCCACATTCCGGAACACGGTCGGAAAAATGATAAATGGCACGGTTGCCTGTACAAGAGGATCTACCAAAAGACCGTCCCCTGGCCTGGTTTGAGGCATATTACTATGTCCTCGAAAGCTGTGTACACTTCTGAACTAAGAACGACTTATGGTGAATTTTCTTAGCTTTCTGAATATTTATGTTTAATGTGTCGCCACTTTCCGGAACACGGGCGGAAAAATGATAAACGATTACGTTTGCCTGTACCGCGGCTCTACAAAAAAAACGGTCCCCTTGCCTGGTTTGAGGCATATTACTATGTCCCCGAAAGCCGTGTACACTTCTTAACTATGAACGACTTATGGAGAATTTTCTTAGCTTTCTGAATATTTATGTTTAATGTGTCGCCACTTTCCGGAACACGGGCGGAAAAATGATAAACGATACGTTTGCCTTTACCGCGGCTCTACAAAAAAACGTTCCCCTGCCCTGGTCTGACGCATATTAATATATCACCGAAAGCCGAGTACACTTTTAAACTATGAACGACTTATGGAGATTTCTCCTGGCTTCCCGAATATATAGGTTATATGCGTCGCCACCTTCCGGAACACGGTCGGAAAAATGATAAACGATACGATTGCCTGTACCGTGCCTCTACAAAAAAACGGTCCCCTGGCCTGGTCTGACGCATATTACTAAGTCTTTGAAAGCCGTGTACACTTATGAACAATGAACGTCTTATGGAGAATTTTTTTTAGCTTCCCCCAAATTTATATGTTAAATGCGTGGCCACCTTTCGGAACACAGTCGGAAAAATGATAAACGATACGATTGCCTGTACCCGCGGTTCTACAAAAAAACGGTCCCCCTGGGCTGGTCAGAGGTATAGTACTATATACCCGAAAAACCGTGTAGACTTCTGAACTATGAATTACTTATGGAGAATTTTCTTAGCTTCCCAAATATATATGGTTGGTGTGTTGCCACCTTCCGGAACACGGTCGGAAAAATGATAAACGATACGTTTTCCTGTACCGTGGATCTACGAAAAAACGGTCCCTTTCCCCTGGCCTGGTTCTGACGCATATTAATATATCACCGAAAGCCGAGTACACTTTTAAACTATGAACTACTTATGGAGAAATTTTCTTAGCTTTCCGAATATATATGGTTGGTGTTTTGCCACATTCCGGAACACGGTCGGAAAAATGATAAATGGCACGGTTGCCTGTACAAGAGGATCTACCAAAAGACGGTCCCCTGGCCTGGTTTGAGGCATATTACTATGTCCCCGAAAGCCGTGTACACTTCTAAACTATGAACGACTTGTGGAGAATTTTCTTAGCTTTCTGAATATTTATGTTTAATGTGTCGCCACCTTCCGGAACACGGGCGGAAAAATGATAAACGATACGTTTTCCTGTACCGCAGATCTACGAAAAAACGGTCCCCTGGCCTGGTCTGACGCATATTAATATATCACCGAAAGCCGAGTACACTTTTAAGCTATGAACGACTTATGGAGATTTCTCCTGGCTTCCCGAATATATAGGTTATATGCGTGGCGACCTTCCGGAACACGGTCGGAAAAATGATAAACGATACGTTTTCCTGTACCGCGGATCTACGAAAAAAACGGTCCACTGGCCTGGTCTGACGCATATTACTAAGTCTTTGAAAGCCGTGTACACTTATGAACAATGAACGACTTATGGAGAATTTTTTTAGCTTTCCAAATTTATATGTTAAATGCGTGGCCAACTTCCGGAACACGGTCGGAAAAATGATAAACCATACGTTTGCCTGTACCGCGGATCTACGAAAAAACGTTCCCCTGGCCTGGTCTGACGCATATTAATATATCAACGAAAGCCGAGTACACTTTTAAACTATGAACAAATTATGGAGAATTTTCTTAGCTTCCCAAATATATATGGTTGGTGTGTTGCCACCTTCCGGAACACGGTCGGAAAAATGATAAACGATACGATTGCCTGTACCGCGGATCTACGAAAAAACGGTCCCCTTGCCTGGTTTGAGGCATATTACTATGTCCCCGAAAGCCGTTTACACTTCTTAACTATGAACGACTTATGGGAGAATTTTCTTAGCTTTCTGAATATTTATGTTTAATGTGTCGCCACTTTCCGGAACACGGGCGGAAAAATGATAAACGATACGTTTGCCTGTACCGCGGCTCTACAAAAAAAACGTTCCCCTGCCCTGGTCTGACGCATATTAATATATCACCGAAAGCCGAGTACACTTTTAAACTATGGACGACTTATGGATATTTCTCGTGGCTTCCCGAATATATAGGTTATATGCGTCGCCACCTTCCGGAACACGGTCGGAAAAATGATAAACGATACGATTGCCTGTACCGCGGCTCTACGAAAAAACGGTCCCCTGGCCTGGTCTGACGCATATTACTAAGTCTTTGAAAGCCGTGTACACTTATGAACAATAAACAACTTATGGAGAATTTTTTTAGCTTTCCAAATTTATATGTTAAATGCATGGCCACCTTCCGGAACTCGGTCGGAAAAATGATAAACCATACGTTTGCCTGTACCGCGGATCTACGAAAAAACGGTCCCCCTGGCGCTGGTCTGACGCATATTACTAAGTCCTCAAAAGCCGTGTACACTTCTGAACTTTGAACGACTTATGGAGAATTATCTGAGCTTTCCGAATATATATGGTTGGTGTTTTGCCACATTCCGGAACACCGGTCGGAAAAATGATAAATGGCACGGTTGCCTGTACAAGAGGATCTACAAAAAAAACGGTCCCCTGGGCTGGTCAGAGGTATAGTACTATATACCCGAAAACCGTGTAGACTTCTGAACTATGAATTACTTATGGAGAATTTTCTTAGCTTCCCAAATATATATGGTTGGTGTGTTGCCACCTTCCGGAACACGGTCGGAAAAATGATAAACGATACGTTTTCCTGTACCGTGGATCTACGAAAAAAACGGTCCCCTGGCCTGGTCTGACGCATATTAATATATCACCGAAAGCCGAGTACACTTTTAAACTATGAACTACTTATGGAGAATTTTCTTAGCTTTCCGAATATATATGGTTGGTGTTTTGCCACATTCCGGAACACGGTCGGAAAAATGATAAATGGCACGGTTGCCTGTACAAGAGGATCTACCAAAAGACGGTCCCCTGGCCTGGTTTGAGGCATATTACTATGTCCCCGAAAGCTGTGTACACTTCTAAACTATGAACGACTGTGGAGAATTTTCTTAGCTTTCTGAATATTTATGTTTAATGTGTCGCCACCTTCCGGAACACGGGCGGAAAAATGATAAACGATACGTTTTCCTGTACCGCAGATCTACGAAAAAACGGTCCCCTGGCCTGGTCTGACGCATATTAATATATCACCGAAAGCCGAGTACACTTTTAAGCTATGAACGACTTATGGAGATTTCCCCTGGCTTCCCGAATATATAGGTTATATGCGTCGCCACCTTCCGGAACACGGTCGGAAAAATGATAAACGATACGATTGCCTGTACCGCGGCTCTACAAAAAAACGGTCCCCTGGGCTGGTCAGAGGTATAATACTATATACCCGAAAACCGTGTAGACTTCTGAACTATGAATTACTTATGGAGAATTTTCTTTGCTTCCCAAATATATATGGTTGGTGTGTTGCCACCTTCCGGAACACGGTCGGAAAAATGATAAACGATACGATTGCCTGTACCGCGGATCTACGAAAAAAACGGTCCCCTTGCCTGGTTTGAGCATATTACTATGTCCCCGAAAGCCGTGTACACTTCTTAACTATGAACGACTTATGGAGAATTTTCTTAGCTTTCTGAATATTTATGTTTAATGTGTCGCCACTTTCCGGAACACAGGCGGAAAAATGATAAACGATACGTTTGCCTGTACCGCGGCTCTACAAAAAAAACGTTCCCCCTGCCCTGGTCTGACGCATATTAATATATCACCGAAAGCCGAGTACACTTTTAAACTATGAACGACTTATGGAGATTTCTCGTGGCTTCCCGAATATATAGGTTATATGCGTCGCCACCTTCCGGAACACGGTCGGAAAAATGATAAACCATACGTTTGCCTGTACCGCGGATCTACGAAAAAACGGTCCCCTGGCTGGTCTGACGCATATTACTAAGTCTTTGAAAGCCGTGTACACTTCTAAACTTTGAACGACTTATGGAGAATTTTCTTAGCTTTCCGAATATATATGGTTGGTGTGTTGCCACCTTCCGGAACACGGTCGGAAAAATGATAAATGGCACGGTTGCCTGTACAAGAGGATCTACCAAAAGACGGTCCCCTGGCCTGGTTTGAGGCATATTACTATGTCCCCGAAAGCCGTGTACACTTCTGAACTTTGAACGACTTATGGAGAATTTTCTTAGCTTTCCGAATATATATGGTTGGTGTTTTGCCACATTCCGGAACACGGTCGGAAAAATGATAAATGGCACGGTTGCCTGTACAAGAGGATCTACCAAAAGACGGTCCCCCTGCCTGGTTTGAGGCATATTACTATGTCCCCGAAAGCCGTGTACACTTCTAAACTATGAACGACTTGTGGAGAATTTTCTTAGCTTTCTGAATATTTATGTTTAATGTGTCGCCACCTTCCGGAACACGGGCGGAAAAATGATAAACGATACGTTTTCCTGTACCGCAGATCTACGAAAAAACGGTCCCCTGGCCTGGTCTGACGCATATTAATATATCACCGAAAGCCGAGTACACTTTTAAGCTATGAACGACTTATGGAGATTTCCCCTGGCTTCCCGAATATATAGTCTTCCGGAACACGGTCGGAAAAATGATAAAACGATACGTTTTCCTGTACCGCGGATCTACGAAAAAACGGTCCACTGGCCCTGGTCTGACGCATATTACTAAGTCTTTGAAAGCCGTGTACACTTATGAACAATGAACGACTTATGGAGAATTTTTTTAGCTTTCCAAATTTATATGTTAAATGCGTGGCCAACTTCCGGAACACGGTCGGAAAAATGATAAACCATACGTTTGCCTGTACCGCGGATCTACGAAAAAACGTTCCCCTGGCCTGGTCTGACGCATATTAATATATCAACGAAAGCCGAGTACACTTTTAAACTATGAACAAATTATGGAGAATTTTCTTAGCTTCCCAAATATATATGGTTGGTGTGTTGCCACCTTCCGGAACACGGTCGGAAAAATGATAAACGATACGATTGCCTGTACCGCGGATCTACGAAAAAACGGTCCCCTTGCCTGGTTTGAGGCATATTTACTATGTCCCCGAAAGCCGTTTACACTTCTTAACTATGAACGACTTATGGAGAATTTTCTTAGCTTTCTGAATATTTATGTTTAATGTGTCGCCACTTTCCGGAACACGGGCGGAAAAATGATAAACGATACGTTTGCCTGTACCGCGGCTCTACAAAAAAACGTTCCCCTGCCCTGGTCTGACGCATATTAATATATCACCGAAAGCCGAGTACACTTTTAAACTATGGACGACTTATGGATATTTCTCGTGGCTTCCCGAATATATAGGTTATATGCGTCGCCACCTTCCGGAACACGGTCGGAAAAATGATAAACGATACGATTGCCTGTACCGCGGCTCTACGAAAAAACGGTCCCCTGGCCTGGTCTGACGCATATTACTAAGTCTTTGAAAGCCGTGTACACTTATGAACAATAAACAACTTATGGAGAATTTTTTTAGCTTTCCAAATTTATATGTTAAATGCATGGCCACCTTCCGGAACTCGGTCGGAAAAATGATAAACCATACGTTTGCCTGTACCGCGGATCTACGAAAAAAACGGTCCCCTGGCCTGGTCTGACGCATATTACTAAGTCCTCAAAAGCCGTGTACACTTCTGAACTTTGAACGACTTATGGAGAATTATCTGAGCTTTCCGAATATATATGGTTGGTGTTTTGCCACATTCCGGAACACGGTCGGAAAAATGATAAATGGCACGGTTGCCTGTACAAGAGGATCTACAAAAAAACGGTCCCCTGGGCTGGTCAGAGGTATAGTACTATATACCCGAAAACCGTGTAGACTTCTGAACTATGAATTACTTATGGAGAATTTTCTTAGCTTCCCAAATATATATGGTTGGTGTGTTGCCACCTTCCGGAACACGGTCGGAAAAATGATAAACGATACGTTTTCCTGTACCGTGGATCTACGAAAAAACGGTCCCCTGGCCTGGTCTGACGCATATTAATATATCACCGAAAGCCGAGTACACTTTTAAACTATGAACTACTTATGGAGAATTTTCTTAGCTTTCCGAATATATATGGTTGGTGTTTTGCCACATTCCGGAACACGGTCGGAAAAAATGATAAATGGCACGGTTTGCCTGTACAAGAGGATCTACCAAAAGACGGTCCCCTGGCCTGGTTTGAGGCATATTACTATGTCCCCGAAAGCTGTGTACACTTCTAAACTATGAACGACTTGTGGAGAATTTTCTTAGCTTTCTGAATATTTATGTTTAATGTGTCGCCACCTTCCGGAACACGGGCGGAAAAATGATAAAACGATACGTTTTCCTGTACCGCAGATCTACGAAAAAACGGTCCCCCTGGCCTGGTCTGACGCATATTAATATATCACCGAAAGCCGAGTACACTTTTAAGCTATGAACGACTTATGGAGATTTCCCCTGGCTTCCCGAATATATAGGTTATATGCGTCGCCACCTTCCGGAACACGGTCGGAAAAATGATAAACGATACGATTGCCTGTACCGCGGCTCTACAAAAAAACGGTCCCCTGGGCTGGTCAGAGGTATAATACTATATACCCGAAAACCGTGTAGACTTCTGAACTATGAATTACTTATGGAGAATTTTTCTTTGCTTCCCAAATATATATGGTTGGTGTGTTGCCACCTTCCGGAACACGGTCGGAAAAATGATAAACGATACGATTGCCTGTACCGCGGATCTACGAAAAAACGGTCCCCCTTGCCTGGTTTGAGCATATTACTATGTCCCCGAAAGCCGTGTACACTTCTTAACTATGAACGACTTATGGAGAATTTTCTTAGCTTTCTGAATATTTATGTTTAATGTGTCGCCACTTTCCGGAACACAGGCGGAAAAAATGATAAACGATACGTTTGCCTGTACCGCGGCTCTACAAAAAAACGTTCCCCTGCCCTGGTCTGACGCATATTAATATATCACCGAAAGCCGAGTACACTTTTTAAACTATGAACGACTTATGGAGATTTCTCGTGGCTTCCCGAATATATAGGTTATATGCGTCGCCACCCTACCGGAACACGGTCGGAAAAATGATAAACGATACGATTGCCTGTACCGCGGCTCTACGAAAAAACGGTCCCCTGGCCTGGTCTGACGCATATTACTAAGTCTTTGAAAGCCGTGTACACTTATGAACAATGAACAACTTATGGAGAATTTTTTTAGCTTTCCAAATTTTATATGTTAAATGCATGGCCACCTTCCGGAACTCGGTCGGAAAAATGATAAACCATACGTTTGCCTGTACCGCGGATCTACGAAAAAACGGTCCCCTGGCCTGGTCTGACGCATATTACTAAGTCTTTGAAAGCCGTGTACACTTCTAAACTTTGAACGACTTATGGAGAATTTTTCTTAGCTTTCCGAATATATATATGGTTGGTGTGTTGCCACCTTCCGGAACACGGTCGGAAAAATGATAAATGGCACGGTTGCCTGTACAAGAGGATCTACCAAAAGACGGTCCCCTGGCCTGGTTTGAGGCATATTACTATGTCCCCGAAAGCCGTTGTACACTTCTGAACTTTGAACGACTTATGGAGAATTTTCTTAGCTTTCCGAATATATATGGTTGGTGTTTTGCCACATTCCGGAACACGGTCGGAAAAAATGATAAATGGCACGGTTGCCTGTACAAGAGGATCTACCAAAAGACGGTCCCCTGGCCTGGTTTGAGGCATATTACTATGTCCCCGAAAGCCGTGTACACTTCTAAACTATGAACGACTTGTGGAGAATTTTCTTAGCTTTCTGAATATTTATGTTTAATGTGTCGCCACCTTCCGGAACACGGGCGGAAAAATGATAAACGATACGTTTTCCTGTACCGCAGATCTACGAAAAAAACGGTCCCCTGGCCTGGTCTGACGCATATTAATATATCACCGAAAGCCGAGTACACTTTTAAGCTATGAACGACTTATGGAGATTTCCCCTGGCTTCTGAATATATAGGTTATATGCGTGGCGACCTTCCGGAACACGGTCGGAAAAATGATAAACGATACGTTTTCCTGTACCGCGGATCTACGAAAAAAACGGTCCACTGGCCTGGTCTGACGCATATTACTAAGTCTTTGAAAGCCGTGTACACTTATGAACAATGAACGACTTATGGAGAATTTTTTTAGCTTTCCAAATTTATATGTTAAATGCGTGGCCAACTTCCGGAACACGGTCGGAAAAATGATAAACCATACGTTTGCCTGTACCGCGGATCTACGAAAAAACGTTCCCCTGGCCTGGTCTGACGCATATTAATATATCAACGAAAGCCGAGTACACTTTTAAACTATGAACAAATTATGGAGAATTTTCTTAGCTTCCCAAATATATATGGTTGGTGTGTTGCCACCTTCCGGAACACGGTCGGAAAAATGATAAACGATACGATTGCCTGTACCGCGGATCTACGAAAAAAACGGTCCCCTTGCCTGGTTTGAGGCATATTACTATGTCCCCGAAAGCCGTTTACACTTCTTAACTATGAACGACTTATGGAGAATTTTCTTAGCTTTCTGAATATTTATGTTTAATGTGTCGCCACTTTCCGGAACACGGGCGGAAAAATGATAAACGATACGTTTGCCTGTACCGCGGCTCTACAAAAAAACGTTCCCCTGCCCTGGTCTGACGCATATTAATATATCACCGAAAGCCGAGTACACTTTTAAACTATGGACGACTTATGGATATTTCTCGTGGCTTCCCGAATATATAGGTTATATGCGTCGCCACCTTCCGGAACACGGTCGGAAAAATGATAAACGATACGATTGCCTGTACCGCGGCTCTACGAAAAAAACGGTCCCCTGGCCTGGTCTGACGCATATTACTAAGTCTTTGAAAGCCGTGTACACTTATGAACAATAAACAACTTATGGAGAATTTTTTTAGCTTTCCAAATTTATATGTTAAATGCATGGCCACCTTCCGGAACTCGGTCGGAAAAATGATAAACCATACGTTTGCCTGTACCGCGGATCTACGAAAAAACGGTCCCCTGGCCTGGTCTGACGCATATTACTAAGTCCTCAAAAGCCGTGTACACTTCTGAACTTTGAACGACTTATGGAGAATTATCTGAGCTTTCCGAATATATATGGTTGGTGTTTTGCCACATTCCGGAACACGGTCGGAAAAATGATAAATGGCACGGTTGCCTGTACAAGAGGATCTACAAAAAAACGGTCCCCTGGGCTGGTCAGAGGTATAGTACTATATACCCGAAAACCGTGTAGACTTCTGAACTATGAATTACTTATGGAGAATTTTCTTAGCTTCCCAAATATATATGGTTGGTGTGTTGCCACCTTCCGGAACACGGTCGGAAAAATGATAAACGATACGTTTTCCTGTACCGTGGATCTACGAAAAAACGGTCCCCTGGCCTGGTCTGACGCATATTAATATATCACCGAAAGCCGAGTACACTTTTAAACTATGAACTACTTATGGAGAATTTTCTTAGCTTTCCGAATATATATGGTTGGTGTTTTGCCACATTCCGGAACACGGTCGGAAAAATGATAAATGGCACGGTTGCCTGTACAAGAGGATCTACCAAAAGACGGTCCCCTGGCCTGGTTTGAGGCATATTACTATGTCCCCGAAAGCTGTGTACACTTCTAAACTATGAACGACTTGTGGAGAATTTTCTTAGCTTTCTGAATATTTATGTTTAATGTGTCGCCACCTTCCGGAACACGGGCGGAAAAATGATAAACGATACGTTTTCCTGTACCGCAGATCTACGAAAAAACGGTCCCCTGGCCTGGTCTGACGCATATTAATATATCACCGAAAGCCGAGTACACTTTTAAGCTATGAACGACTTATGGAGATTTCCCCTGGCTTCCCGAATATATAGGTTATATGCGTCGCCACCTTCCGGAACACGGTCGGAAAAATGATAAACGATACGATTGCCTGTACCGCGGCTCTACAAAAAAAACGGTCCCCTGGGCTGGTCAGAGGTATAATACTATATACCCGAAAACCGTGTAGACTTCTGAACTATGAATTACTTATGGAGAATTTTCTTTGCTTCCCAAATATATATGGTTGGTGTGTTGCCACCTTCCGGAACACGGTCGGAAAAATGATAAACGATACGATTGCCTGTACCGCGGATCTACGAAAAAACGGTCCCCTTGCCTGGTTTGAGCATATTACTATGTCCCCGAAAGCCGTGTACACTTCTTAACTATGAACGACTTATGGAGAATTTTCTTAGCTTTCTGAATATTTATGTTTAATGTGTCGCCACTTTCCGGAACACAGGCGGAAAAATGATAAACGATACGTTTGCCTGTACCGCGGCTCTACAAAAAAACGTTCCCCTGCCCTGGTCTGACGCATATTAATATATCACCGAAAGCCGAGTACACTTTTAAACTATGAACGACTTATGGAGATTTCTCGTGGCTTCCCGAATATATAGGTTATATGCGTCGCCACCTTCCGGAACACGGTCGGAAAAATGATAAACCATACGTTTGCCTGTACCGCGGATCTACGAAAAAACGGTCCCCTGGCCTGGTCTGACGCATATTACTAAGTCTTTGAAAGCCGTGTACACTTCTAAACTTTGAACGACTTATGGAGAATTTTCTTAGCTTTCCGAATATATATGGTTGGTGTGTTGCCACCTTCCGGAACACGGTCGGAAAAATGATAAATGGCACGGTTGCCTGTACAAGAGGATCTACCAAAAGACGGTCCCCTGGCCTGGTTTGAGGCATATTACTATGTCCCCGAAAGCCGTGTACACTTCTGAACTTTGAACGACTTATGGAGAATTTTCTTAGCTTTCCGAATATATATGGTTGGTGTTTTGCCACATTCCGGAACACGGTCGGAAAAATGATAAATGGCACGGTTGCCTGTACAAGAGGATCTACCAAAAGACGGTCCCCTGGCCTGGTTTGAGGCATATTACTATGTCCCCGAAAGCCGTGTACACTTCTAAACTATGAACGACTTGTGGAGAATTTTCTTAGCTTTCTGAATATTTATGTTTAATGTGTCGCCACCTTCCGGAACACGGGCGGAAAAATGATAAACGATACGTTTTCCTGTACCGCAGATCTACGAAAAAACGGTCCCCTGGCCTGGTCTGACGCATATTAATATATCACCGAAAGCCGAGTACACTTTTAAGCTATGAACGACTTATGGAGATTTCCCCTGGCTTCCCGAATATATAGGTTATATGCGTGGCGACCTTCCGGAACACGGTCGGAAAAATGATAAACGATACGTTTTCCTGTACCGCGGATCTACGAAAAAACGGTCCACTGGCCTGGTCTGACGCATATTACTAAGTCTTTGAAAGCCGTGTACACTTATGAACAATGAACGACTTATGGAGAATTTTTTTAGCTTTCCAAATTTATATGTTAAATGCGTGGCCAACTTCCGGAACACGGTCGGAAAAATGATAAACCATACGTTTGCCTGTACCGCGGATCTACGAAAAAACGTTCCCCTGGCCTGGTCTGACGCATATTAATATATCAACGAAAGCCGAGTACACTTTTAAACTATGAACAAATTATGGAGAATTTTCTTAGCTTCCCAAATATATATGGTTGGTGTGTTGCCACCTTCCGGAACACGGTCGGAAAAATGATAAACGATACGATTGCCTGTACCGCGGATCTACGAAAAAACGGTCCCCTTGCCTGGTTTGAGGCATATTACTATGTCCCCGAAAGCCGTTTACACTTCTTAACTATGAACGACTTATGGAGAATTTTCTTAGCTTTCTGAATATTTATGTTTAATGTGTCGCCACTTTCCGGAACACGGGCGGAAAAATGATAAACGATACGTTTGCCTGTACCGCGGCTCTACAAAAAAACGTTCCCCTGCCCTGGTCTGACGCATATTAATATATCACCGAAAGCCGAGTACACTTTTAAACTATGGACGACTTATGGATATTTCTCGTGGCTTCCCGAATATATAGGTTATATGCGTCGCCACCTTCCGGAACACGGTCGGAAAAATGATAAACGATACGATTGCCTGTACCGCGGCTCTACGAAAAAACGGTCCCCTGGCCTGGTCTGACGCATATTACTAAGTCTTTGAAAGCCGTGTACACTTATGAACAATAAACAACTTATGGAGAATTTTTTTAGCTTTCCAAATTTATATGTTAAATGCATGGCCACCTTCCGGAACTCGGTCGGAAAAATGATAAACCATACGTTTGCCTGTACCGCGGATCTACGAAAAAACGGTCCCCTGGCCTGGTCTGACGCATATTACTAAGTCCTCAAAAGCCGTGTACACTTCTGAACTTTGAACGACTTATGGAGAATTATCTGAGCTTTCCGAATATATATGGTTGGTGTTTTGCCACATTCCGGAACACGGTCGGAAAAATGATAAATGGCACGGTTGCCTGTACAAGAGGATCTACAAAAAAACGGTCCCCTGGGCTGGTCAGAGGTATAGTACTATATACCCGAAAACCGTGTAGACTTCTGAACTATGAATTACTTATGGAGAATTTTCTTAGCTTCCCAAATATATATGGTTGGTGTGTTGCCACCTTCCGGAACACGGTCGGAAAAATGATAAACGATACGTTTTCCTGTACCGTGGATCTACGAAAAAACGGTCCCCTGGCCTGGTCTGACGCATATTAATATATCACCGAAAGCCGAGTACACTTTTAAACTATGAACTACTTATGGAGAATTTTCTTAGCTTTCCGAATATATATGGTTGGTGTTTTGCCACATTCCGGAACACGGTCGGAAAAATGATAAATGGCACGGTTGCCTGTACAAGAGGATCTACCAAAAGACGGTCCCCTGGCCTGGTTTGAGGCATATTACTATGTCCCCGAAAGCTGTGTACACTTCTAAACTATGAACGACTTGTGGAGAATTTTCTTAGCTTTCTGAATATTTATGTTTAATGTGTCGCCACCTTCCGGAACACGGGCGGAAAAATGATAAACGATACGTTTTCCTGTACCGCAGATCTACGAAAAAACGGTCCCCTGGCCTGGTCTGACGCATATTAATATATCACCGAAAGCCGAGTACACTTTTAAGCTATGAACGACTTATGGAGATTTCCCCTGGCTTCCCGAATATATAGGTTATATGCGTCGCCACCTTCCGGAACACGGTCGGAAAAATGATAAACGATACGATTGCCTGTACCGCGGCTCTACAAAAAAACGGTCCCCTGGGCTGGTCAGAGGTATAATACTATATACCCGAAAACCGTGTAGACTTCTGAACTATGAATTACTTATGGAGAATTTTCTTTGCTTCCCAAATATATATGGTTGGTGTGTTGCCACCTTCCGGAACACGGTCGGAAAAATGATAAACGATACGATTGCCTGTACCGCGGATCTACGAAAAAACGGTCCCCTTGCCTGGTTTGAGCATATTACTATGTCCCCGAAAGCCGTGTACACTTCTTAACTATGAACGACTTATGGAGAATTTTCTTAGCTTTCTGAATATTTATGTTTAATGTGTCGCCACTTTCCGGAACACAGGCGGAAAAATGATAAACGATACGTTTGCCTGTACCGCGGCTCTACAAAAAAACGTTCCCCTGCCCTGGTCTGACGCATATTAATATATCACCGAAAGCCGAGTACACTTTTAAACTATGAACGACTTATGGAGATTTCTCGTGGCTTCCCGAATATATAGGTTATATGCGTCGCCACCTTCCGGAACACGGTCGGAAAAATGATAAACGATACGATTGCCTGTACCGCGGCTCTACGAAAAAACGGTCCCCTGGCCTGGTCTGACGCATATTACTAAGTCTTTGAAAGCCGTGTACACTTATGAACAATGAACAACTTATGGAGAATTTTTTTAGCTTTCCAAATTTATATGTTAAATGCATGGCCACCTTCCGGAACTCGGTCGGAAAAATGATAAACCATACGTTTGCCTGTACCGCGGATCTACGAAAAAACGGTCCCCTGGCCTGGTCTGACGCATATTACTAAGTCTTTGAAAGCCGTGTACACTTCTAAACTTTGAACGACTTATGGAGAATTTTCTTAGCTTTCCGAATATATATGGTTGGTGTGTTGCCACCTTCCGGAACACGGTCGGAAAAATGATAAATGGCACGGTTGCCTGTACAAGAGGATCTACCAAAAGACGGTCCCCTGGCCTGGTTTGAGGCATATTACTATGTCCCCGAAAGCCGTGTACACTTCTGAACTTTGAACGACTTATGGAGAATTTTCTTAGCTTTCCGAATATATATGGTTGGTGTTTTGCCACATTCCGGAACACGGTCGGAAAAATGATAAATGGCACGGTTGCCTGTACAAGAGGATCTACCAAAAGACGGTCCCCTGGCCTGGTTTGAGGCATATTACTATGTCCCCGAAAGCCGTGTACACTTCTAAACTATGAACGACTTGTGGAGAATTTTCTTAGCTTTCTGAATATTTATGTTTAATGTGTCGCCACCTTCCGGAACACGGGCGGAAAAATGATAAACGATACGTTTTCCTGTACCGCAGATCTACGAAAAAACGGTCCCCTGGCCTGGTCTGACGCATATTAATATATCACCGAAAGCCGAGTACACTTTTAAGCTATGAACGACTTATGGAGATTTCCCCTGGCTTCCCGAATATATAGGTTATATGCGTGGCGACCTTCCGGAACACGGTCGGAAAAATGATAAACGATACGTTTTCCTGTACCGCGGATCTACGAAAAAACGGTCCACTGGCCTGGTCTGACGCATATTACTAAGTCTTTGAAAGCCGTGTACACTTATGAACAATGAACGACTTATGGAGAATTTTTTTAGCTTTCCAAATTTATATGTTAAATGCGTGGCCAACTTCCGGAACACGGTCGGAAAAATGATAAACCATACGTTTGCCTGTACCGCGGATCTACGAAAAAACGTTCCCCTGGCCTGGTCTGACGCATATTAATATATCAACGAAAGCCGAGTACACTTTTAAACTATGAACAAATTATGGAGAATTTTCTTAGCTTCCCAAATATATATGGTTGGTGTGTTGCCACCTTCCGGAACACGGTCGGAAAAATGATAAACGATACGATTGCCTGTACCGCGGATCTACGAAAAAACGGTCCCCTTGCCTGGTTTGAGGCATATTACTATGTCCCCGAAAGCCGTTTACACTTCTTAACTATGAACGACTTATGGAGAATTTTCTTAGCTTTCTGAATATTTATGTTTAATGTGTCGCCACTTTCCGGAACACGGGCGGAAAAATGATAAACGATACGTTTGCCTGTACCGCGGCTCTACAAAAAAACGTTCCCCTGCCCTGGTCTGACGCATATTAATATATCACCGAAAGCCGAGTACACTTTTAAACTATGGACGACTTATGGATATTTCTCGTGGCTTCCCGAATATATAGGTTATATGCGTCGCCACCTTCCGGAACACGGTCGGAAAAATGATAAACGATACGATTGCCTGTACCGCGGCTCTACGAAAAAACGGTCCCCTGGCCTGGTCTGACGCATATTACTAAGTCTTTGAAAGCCGTGTACACTTATGAACAATAAACAACTTATGGAGAATTTTTTTAGCTTTCCAAATTTATATGTTAAATGCATGGCCACCTTCCGGAACTCGGTCGGAAAAATGATAAACCATACGTTTGCCTGTACCGCGGATCTACGAAAAAACGGTCCCCTGGCCTGGTCTGACGCATATTACTAAGTCCTCAAAAGCCGTGTACACTTCTGAACTTTGAACGACTTATGGAGAATTATCTGAGCTTTCCGAATATATATGGTTGGTGTTTTGCCACATTCCGGAACACGGTCGGAAAAATGATAAATGGCACGGTTGCCTGTACAAGAGGATCTACAAAAAAACGGTCCCCTGGGCTGGTCAGAGGTATAGTACTATATACCCGAAAACCGTGTAGACTTCTGAACTATGAATTACTTATGGAGAATTTTCTTAGCTTCCCAAATATATATGGTTGGTGTGTTGCCACCTTCCGGAACACGGTCGGAAAAATGATAAACGATACGTTTTCCTGTACCGTGGATCTACGAAAAAACGGTCCCCTGGCCTGGTCTGACGCATATTAATATATCACCGAAAGCCGAGTACACTTTTAAACTATGAACTACTTATGGAGAATTTTCTTAGCTTTCCGAATATATATGGTTGGTGTTTTGCCACATTCCGGAACACGGTCGGAAAAATGATAAATGGCACGGTTGCCTGTAAAAGAGGATCTACCAAAAGACGGTCCCCTGGCCTGGTTTGAGGCATATTACTATGTCCCCGAAAGCCGTGTACACTTCTTAACTATGAACGACTTATGGAGAATTTTCTTAGCTTTCTGAATATTTATGTTTAATGTGTCGCCACTTTCCGGAACACAGGCGGAAAAATGATAAACGATACGTTTGCCTGTACCGCGGCTCTACAAAAAAACGTTCCCCTGCCCTGGTCTGACGCATATTAATATATCACCGAAAGCCGAGTACACTTTTAAACTATGAACGACTTATGGAGATTTCTCGTGGCTTCCCGAATATATAGGTTATATGCGTCGCCACCTTCCGGAACACGGTCGGAAAAATGATAAACGATACGATTGCCTGTACCGCGGCTCTACGAAAAAACGGTCCCCTGGCCTGGTCTGACGCATATTACTAAGTCTTTGAAAGCCGTGTACACTTATGAACAATGAACAACTTATGGAGAATTTTTTTAGCTTTCCAAATTTATATGTTAAATGCATGGCCACCTTCCGGAACTCGGTCGGAAAAATGATAAACCATACGTTTGCCTGTACCGCGGATCTACGAAAAAACGGTCCCCTGGCCTGGTCTGACGCATATTACTAAGTCTTTGAAAGCCGTGTACACTTCTAAACTTTGAACGACTTATGGAGAATTTTCTTAGCTTTCCGAATATATATGGTTGGTGTGTTGCCACCTTCCGGAACACGGTCGGAAAAATGATAAATGGCACGGTTGCCTGTACAAGAGGATCTACCAAAAGACGGTCCCCTGGCCTGGTTTGAGGCATATTACTATGTCCCCGAAAGCCGTGTACACTTCTGAACTTTGAACGACTTATGGAGAATTTTCTTAGCTTTCCGAATATATATGGTTGGTGTTTTGCCACATTCCGGAACACGGTCGGAAAAATGATAAATGGCACGGTTGCCTGTACAAGAGGATCTACCAAAAGACGGTCCCCTGGCCTGGTTTGAGGCATATTACTATGTCCCCGAAAGCCGTGTACACTTCTAAACTATGAACGACTTGTGGAGAATTTTCTTAGCTTTCTGAATATTTATGTTTAATGTGTCGCCACCTTCCGGAACACGGGCGGAAAAATGATAAACGATACGTTTTCCTGTACCGCAGATCTACGAAAAAACGGTCCCCTGGCCTGGTCTGACGCATATTAATATATCACCGAAAGCCGAGTACACTTTTAAGCTATGAACGACTTATGGAGATTTCCCCTGGCTTCCCGAATATATAGGTTATATGCGTGGCCAACTTCCGGAACACGGTCGGAAAAATGATAAACCATACGTTTGCCTGTACCGCGGATCTACGAAAAAACGTTCCCCTGGCCTGGTCTGACGCATATTAATATATCACCGAAAGCCGAGTACACTTTTAAACTATGAATGACTTATGGAGATTTCTACTGGCTTCCCGAATATATATGTTAAATGCGTGGCCAACTTCCGGAACACGGTCGGAAAAATGATAAACCATACGTTTGCCTGTACCGCGGATCTACGAAAAAACGTTCCCCTGGCCTGGTCTGACGCATATTAATATATCACCGAAAGCCGAGTACACTTTTAAACTATGAATGACTTATGGAGATTTCTACTGGCTTCCCGAATATATATGTTAAATGCATGGCCACCTTCCGGAACTCGGTCGGAAAAATGATAAACCATACGTTTGCCTGTACCGCGGATCTACGAAAAAACGGTCCCCTGGCCTGGTCTGACGCATATTACTAAGTCCTCAAAAGCCGTGTACACTTCTGAACTATGAACGACTTATGGAGAATTTTCTTAGCTTTCCGAATATATATGGTTGGTGTTTTGCCACCTTCCGGAACACGGTCGGAAAAATGATAAATGGCACGGTTGCCTGTACAAGAGGATCTACCAAAAGACGGTCCCCTGGCCTGGTTTGAGGCATATTACTATGTCCTCGAAAGCCGTGTACACTTCTGAACTAAGAACGACTTATGGTGAATTTTCCTGGCTTTCCGAATATATAGGTTATATGCGTGGCCACCTTCCGGAACACGGTCGGAAAAATGATAAACGATACGTTTTCCTGTACCGCGAATCTACGAAAAAACGGTCCCCTGGCCTGGTCTGACGCATATTACTAAGTCTTTGAAAGCCGTGTACACTTATGAACAATGAACGACTTATGGAGAATTTTTTTAGCTTTCCAAATTTATATGTTAAATGCATGGCCACCTTCCGGAACATGGTCGGAAAAATGATAAACCATACGTTTGCCTGTACCGCGGATCTACGAAAAAACGTTCCCCTGGCCTGGTCTGACGCATATTAATATATCACCGAAAGCCGAGTACACTTCTAAACTATGAACGACTTATGGAGAATTTTCTTAGCTTTCTGAATATTTATGTTTAATTTGTCGCCACCTTCCGGAACACGGGCGGAAAAATGATAAACGATACGATTGCCTTTACCGCGGCTCTACAAAAAAACGGTCCCCTGGGCTGGTCAGAGGTATAATACTATATAGTATATACCCGAAAACCGTGTAGACTTCTGAACTATGAATTACTTATGGAGAATTTTCTTAGCTTCCCAAATATATATGGTTGGTGTGTTGCCACCTTCCGGAACACGGTCGGAAAAATGATAAACGATACGATTGCCTGTACCGCGGATCTACGAAAAAACGGTCCCCTTGCCTGGTTTGAGGCATATTACTATGTCCCCGAAAGCCGTGTACACTTCTTAACTATGAACGACTTATGGAGAATTTTCTTAGCTTTCTGAATATTTATGTTTAATGTGTCGCCACTTTCCGGAACACGGGCGGAAAAATGATAAACGATACGTTTGCCTGTACCGCGGCTCTACAAAAAAACGTTCCCCTGCCCTGGTCTGACGCATATTAATATATCACCGAAAGCCGAGTACACTTTTAAACTATGAATGACTTATGGAGATTTCTCCTGGCTTCCCGAATATATAGGTTATATGCGTCGCCACCTTCCGGAACACGGTCGGAAAAATGATAAACGATACGATTGCCTGTACCGTGCCTCTACAAAAAAACGGTCCCCTGGCCTGGTCTGACGCATATTACTAAGTCTTTGAAAGCCGTGTACACTTATGAACAATGAACGTCTTATGGAGAATTTTTTTAGCTTCCCAAATTTATATGTTAAATGCGTGGCCACCTTTCGGAACACAGTCGGAAAAATGATAAACGATACGATTGCCTGTACCGCGGTTCTACAAAAAAACGGTCCCCTGGGCTGGTCAGAGGTATAGTACTATATACCCGAAAACCGTGTAGACTTCTGAACTATGAATTACTTATGGAGAATTTTCTTAGCTTCCCAAATATATATGGTTGGTGTGTTGCCACCTTCCGGAACACGGTCGGAAAAATGATAAACGATACGTTTTCCTGTACCGCGGATCTACGAAAAAACGGTCCCCTGGCCTGGTCTGACGCATATTAATATATCACCGAAAGCCGAGTACACTTTTAAACTATGAACTACTTATGGAGAATTTTCTTAGCTTTCCGAATATATATGGTTGGTGTTTTGCCACATTCCGGAACACGGTCGGAAAAATGATAAATGGCACGGTTGCCTGTACAAGAGGATCTACCAAAAGACGGTCCCCTGGCCTGGTTTGAGGCATATTACTATGTCCCCGAAAGCCGTGTACACTTCTAAACTATGAACGACTTGTGGAGAATTTTCTTAGCTTTCTGAATATTTATGTTTAATGTGTCGCCACCTTCCGGAACACGGGCGGAAAAATGATAAACGATACGTTTTCCTGTACCGCAGATCTACGAAAAAACGGTCCCCTGGCCTGGTCTGACGCATATTAATATATCACCGAAAGCCGAGTACACTTTTAAGCTATGAACGACTTATGGAGATTTCCCCTGGCTTCCCGAATATATAGGTTATATGCGTGGCGACCTTCCGGAACACGGTCGGAAAAATGATAAACGATACGTTTTCCTGTACCGCGGATCTACGAAAAAACGGTCCACTGGCCTGGTCTGACGCATATTACTAAGTCTTTGAAAGCCGTGTACACTTATGAACAATGAACGACTTATGGAGAATTTTTTTAGCTTTCCAAATTTATATGTTAAATGCGTGGCCAACTTCCGGAACACGGTCGGAAAAATGATAAACCATACGTTTGCCTGTACCGCGGATCTACGAAAAAACGTTCCCCTGGCCTGGTCTGACGCATATTAATATATCACCGAAAGCCGAGTACACTTCTAAACTATGAACGACTTATGGAGAATTTTCTTAGCTTTCTGAATATTTATGTTTAATTTGTCGCCACCTTCCGGAACACGGGCGGAAAAATGATAAACGATACGATTGCCTTTACCGCGGCTCTACAAAAAAACGGTCCCCTGGGCTGGTCAGAGGTATAATACTATATAGTATATACCCGAAAACCGTGTAGACTTCTGAACTATGAATTACTTATGGAGAATTTTCTTAGCTTCCCAAATATATATGGTTGGTGTGTTGCCACCTTCCGGAACACGGTCGGAAAAATGATAAACGATACGATTGCCTGTACCGCGGATCTACGAAAAAACGGTCCCCTTGCCTGGTTTGAGGCATATTACTATGTCCCCGAAAGCCGTGTACACTTCTTAACTATGAACGACTTATGGAGAATTTTCTTAGCTTTCTGAATATTTATGTTTAATGTGTCGCCACATTCCGGAACACGGGCGGAAAAATGATAAACGATACGTTTGCCTGTACCGCGGCTCTACAAAAAAACGTTCCCCTGCCCTGGTCTGACGCATATTAATATATCACCGAAAGCCGAGTACACTTTTAAACTATGAACGACTTATGGAGATTTCTCCTGGCTTCCCGAATATATAGGTTATATGCGTCGCCACCTTCCGGAACACGGTCGGAAAAATGATAAACGATACGATTGCCTGTACCGTGCCTCTACAAAAAAACGGTCCCCTGGCCTGGTCTGACGCATATTACTAAGTCTTTGAAAGCCGTGTACACTTATGAACAATGAACGTCTTATGGAGAATTTTTTTAGCTTCCCAAATTTATATGTTAAATGCGTGGCCACCTTTCGGAACACAGTCGGAAAAATGATAAACGATACGATTGCCTGTACCGTGGTTCTACAAAAAAACGGTCCCCTGGGCTGGTCAGAGGTATAGTACTATATACCCGAAAACCGTGTAGACTTCTGAACTATGAATTACTTATGGAGAATTTTCTTAGCTTCCCAAAAATATATGGTTGGTGTGTTGCCACCTTCCGGAACACGGTCGGAAAAATGATAAACGATACGTTTTCCTGTACCGTGGATCTACGAAAAAACGGTCCCCTGGCCTGGTCTGACGCATATTAATATATCACCGAAAGCCGAGTACACTTTTAAACTATGAACTACTTATGGAGAATTTTCTTAGCTTTCCGAATATATATGGTTGGTGTTTTGCCACATTCCGGAACACGGTCGGAAAAATGATAAATGGCACGGTTGCCTGTACAAGAGGATCTACCAAAAGACGGTCCCCTGGCCTGGTTTGAGGCATATTACTATGTCCCCGAAAGCCGTGTACACTTCTAAACTATGAACGACTTGTGGAGAATTTTCTTAGCTTTCTGAATATTTATGTTTAATGTGTCGCCACCTTCCGGAACACGGGCGGAAAAATGATAAACGATACGATTGCCTTTACCGCGGCTCTACAAAAAAACGGTCCCCTGGGCTGGTCAGAGGTATAATACTATATAGTATATACCCGAAAACCGTGTAGACTTCTGAACTATGAATTACTTATGGAGAATTTTCTTAGCTTCCCAAATATATATGGTTGGTGTGTTGCCACCTTCCGGAACACGGTCGGAAAAATGATAAACGATACGATTGCCTGTACCGCGGATCTACGAAAAAACGGTCCCCTTGCCTGGTTTGAGGCATATTACTATGTCCCCGAAAGCCGTGTACACTTCTTAACTATGAACGACTTATGGAGAATTTTCTTAGCTTTCTGAATATTTATGTTTAATGTGTCGCCACTTTCCGGAACACGGGCGGAAAAATGATAAACGATACGTTTGCCTGTACCGCGGCTCTACAAAAAAACGTTCCCCTGCCCTGGTCTGACGCATATTAATATATCACCGAAAGCCGAGTACACTTTTAAACTATGAACGACTTATGGAGATTTCTCCTGGCTTCCCGAATATATAGGTTATATGCGTCGCCACCTTCCGGAACACGGTCGGAAAAATGATAAACGATACAATTGCCTGTACCGTGCCTCTACAAAAAAACGGTCCCCTGGCCTGGTCTGACGCATATTACTAAGTCTTTGAAAGCCGTGTACACTTATGAACAATGAACGTCTTATGGAGAATTTTTTTAGCTTCCCAAATTTATATGTTAAATGCGTGGCCACCTTTCGGAACACAGTCGGAAAAATGATAAACGATACGATTGCCTGTACCGCGGTTCTACAAAAAAACGGTCCCCTGGGCTGGTCAGAGGTATAGTACTATATACCCGAAAACCGTGTAGACTTCTGAACTATGAATTACTTATGGAGAATTTTCTTAGCTTCCCAAATATATATGGTTGGTGTGTTGCCACCTTCCGGAACACGGTCGGAAAAATGATAAACGATACGTTTTCCTGTACCGCGGATCTACGAAAAAACGGTCCCCTGGCCTGGTCTGACGCATATTAATATATCACCGAAAGCCGAGTACACTTTTAAACTATGAACTACTTATGGAGAATTTTCTTAGCTTTCCGAATATATATGGTTGGTGTTTTGCCACATTCCGGAACACGGTCGGAAAAATGATAAATGGCACGGTTGCCTGTACAAGAGGATCTACCAAAAGACGGTCCCCTGGCCTGGTTTGAGGCATATTACTATGTCCCCGAAAGCCGTGTACACTTCTAAACTATGAACGACTTGTGGAGAATTTTCTTAGCTTTCTGAATATTTATGTTTAATGTGTCGCCACCTTCCGGAACACGGGCGGAAAAATGATAAACGATACGTTTTCCTGTACCGCAGATCTACGAAAAAACGGTCCCCTGGCCTGGTCTGACGCATATTAATATATCACCGAAAGCCGAGTACACTTTTAAGCTATGAACGACTTATGGAGATTTCCCCTGGCTTCCCGAATATATAGGTTATATGCGTGGCGACCTTCCGGAACACGGTCGGAAAAATGATAAACGATACGTTTTCCTGTACCGCGGATCTACGAAAAAACGGTCCACTGGCCTGGTCTGACGCATATTACTAAGTCTTTGAAAGCCGTGTACACTTATGAACAATGAACGACTTATGGAGAATTTTTTTAGCTTTCCAAATTTATATGTTAAATGCGTGGCCAACTTCCGGAACACGGTCGGAAAAATGATAAACCATACGTTTGCCTGTACCGCGGATCTACGAAAAAACGTTCCCCTGGCCTGGTCTGACGCATATTAATATATCACCGAAAGCCGAGTACACTTCTAAACTATGAACGACTTATGGAGAATTTTCTTAGCTTTCTGAATATTTATGTTTAATTTGTCGCCACCTTCCGGAACACGGGCGGAAAAATGATAAACGATACGATTGCCTTTACCGCGGCTCTACAAAAAAACGGTCCCCTGGGCTGGTCAGAGGTATAATACTATATAGTATATACCCGAAAACCGTGTAGACTTCTGAACTATGAATTACTTATGGAGAATTTTCTTAGCTTCCCAAATATATATGGTTGGTGTGTTGCCACCTTCCGGAACACGGTCGGAAAAATGATAAACGATACGATTGCCTGTACCGCGGATCTACGAAAAAACGGTCCCCTTGCCTGGTTTGAGGCATATTACTATGTCCCCGAAAGCCGTGTACACTTCTTAACTATGAACGACTTATGGAGAATTTTCTTAGCTTTCTGAATATTTATGTTTAATGTGTCGCCACTTTCCGGAACACGGGCGGAAAAATGATAAACGATACGTTTGCCTGTACCGCGGCTCTACAAAAAAACGTTCCCCTGCCCTGGTCTGACGCATATTAATATATCACCGAAAGCCGAGTACACTTTTAAACTATGAACGACTTATGGAGATTTCTCCTGGCTTCCCGAATATATAGGTTATATGCGTCGCCACCTTCCGGAACACGGTCGGAAAAATGATAAACGATACGATTGCCTGTACCGTGCCTCTACAAAAAAACGGTCCCCTGGCCTGGTCTGACGCATATTAATATATCAACGAAAGCCGAGTACACTTTTAAACTATGAACAAATTATGGAGAATTTTCTTAGCTTCCCAAATATATATGGTTGGTGTGTTGCCACCTTCCGGAACACGGTCGGAAAAATGATAAACGATACGTTTTCCTGTACCGCGGATCTACGAAAAAACGGTCCCCTGGCCTGGTCTGACGCATATTAATATATCACCGAAAGCCGAGTACACTTTTAAACTATGAACTACTTATGGAGAATTTTCTTAGCTTTCCGAATATATATGGTTGGTGTTTTGCCACATTCCGGAACACGGTCGGAAAAATGATAAATGGCACGGTTGCCTGTACAAGAGGATCTACCAAAAGACGGTCCCCTGGCCTGGTTTGAGGCATATTACTATGTCCCCGAAAGCCGTGTACACTTCTAAACTATGAACGACTTGTGGAGAATTTTCTTAGCTTTCTGAATATTTATGTTTAATGTGTCGCCACCTTCCGGAACACGGGCGGAAAAATGATAAACGATACGTTTTCCTGTACCGCAGATCTACGAAAAAACGGTCCCCTGGCCTGGTCTGACGCATATTAATATATCACCGAAAGCCGAGTACACTTTTAAGCTATGAACGACTTATGGAGATTTCCCCTGGCTTCCCGAATATATAGGTTATATGCGTGGCGACCTTCCGGAACACGGTCGGAAAAATGATAAACGATACGTTTTCCTGTACCGCGGATCTACGAAAAAACGGTCCACTGGCCTGGTCTGACGCATATTACTAAGTCTTTGAAAGCCGTGTACACTTATGAACAATGAACGACTTATGGAGAATTTTTTTAGCTTTCCAAATTTATATGTTAAATGCGTGGCCAACTTCCGGAACACGGTCGGAAAAATGATAAACCATACGTTTGCCTGTACCGCGGATCTACGAAAAAACGTTCCCCTGGCCTGGTCTGACGCATATTAATATATCACCGAAAGCCGAGTACACTTCTAAACTATGAACGACTTATGGAGAATTTTCTTAGCTTTCTGAATATTTATGTTTAATTTGTCGCCACCTTCCGGAACACGGGCGGAAAAATGATAAACGATACGATTGCCTTTACCGCGGCTCTACAAAAAAACGGTCCCCTGGGCTGGTCAGAGGTATAATACTATATAGTATATACCCGAAAACCGTGTAGACTTCTGAACTATGAATTACTTATGGAGAATTTTCTTAGCTTCCCAAATATATATGGTTGGTGTGTTGCCACCTTCCGGAACACGGTCGGAAAAATGATAAACGATACGATTGCCTGTACCGCGGATCTACGAAAAAACGGTCCCCTTGCCTGGTTTGAGGCATATTACTATGTCCCCGAAAGCCGTGTACACTTCTTAACTATGAACGACTTATGGAGAATTTTCTTAGCTTTCTGAATATTTATGTTTAATGTGTCGCCACTTTCCGGAACACGGGCGGAAAAATGATAAACGATACGTTTGCCTGTACCGCGGCTCTACAAAAAAACGTTCCCCTGCCCTGGTCTGACGCATATTAATATATCACCGAAAGCCGAGTACACTTTTAAACTATGAACGACTTATGGAGATTTCTCCTGGCTTCCCGAATATATAGGTTATATGCGTCGCCACCTTCCGGAACACGGTCGGAAAAATGATAAACGATACGATTGCCTGTACCGTGCCTCTACAAAAAAACGGTCCCCTGGCCTGGTCTGACGCATATTAATATATCAACGAAAGCCGAGTACACTTTTAAACTATGAACAAATTATGGAGAATTTTCTTAGCTTCCCAAATATATATGGTTGGTGTGTTGCCACCTTCCGGAACACGGTCGGAAAAATGATAAACGATACGTTTTCCTGTACCGCGGATCTACGAAAAAACGGTCCCCTGGCCTGGTCTGACGCATATTAATATATCACCGAAAGCCGAGTACACTTTTAAACTATGAACTACTTATGGAGAATTTTCTTAGCTTTCCAAATTTATATGTTAAATGCATGGCCACCTTCCGGAACTCGGTCGGAAAAATGATAAACCATACGTTTGCCTGTACCGCGGATCTACGAAAAAACGGTCCCCTGGCCTGGTCTGACGCATATTACTAAGTCCTCAAAAGCCGTGTACACTTCTGAACTTTGAACGACTTATGGAGAATTATCTGAGCTTTCCGAATATATATGGTTGGTGTTTTGCCACATTCCGGAACACGGTCGGAAAAATGATAAATGGCACGGTTGCCTGTACAAGAGGATCTACCTAAAGACGGTCCCCTGGCCTGGTTTGAATAATATTACTATGTCCCCGAAAGCCGTGTACACTTCTAAACTATGAACGACTTATGGAGAATTTTCTTAGCTTTCTGAATATTTATGTTAAATGCGTGGCCACCTTCCGAAACACAGTCGGAAAAATGATAAACGATACGATTGCCTGTACCGCGGCTCTACAAAAAAGCGGTCCCCTGGCCTGGTCTGACGCATATTACTAAGTCTTTGAAAGCCGTGTACACTTCTAAACTATGAACGACTTATGGAGAATTTTCTTAGCTTTCCGAATATATATGGTTGGTGTTTTGCCACATTCCGGAACACGGTCGGAAAAATGATAAATGGCACGGTTGCCTGTACAAGAGGATCTACCAAAAGACGGTCCCCTGGCCTGGTTTGAGGCATATTACTATGTCCCCGAAAGCCGTGTACACTTCTAAACTATGAACGACTTATTGAGAATTTTCTTAGCTTTCTGAATATTTATGTTTAATGTGTCGCCACCTTCCGGAACACGGGCGGAAAAATGATAAACGATACGTTTTCCTGTACCGCAGATCTACGAAAAAAACGGTCCCCTGGCCTGGTCTGACGCATATTAATATATCACCGAAAGCCGAGTACACTTTTAAGCTATGAACGACTTATGGAGATTTCCCCTGGCTTCCCGAATATATAGGTTATATGCGTGGCCACCTTCCGGAACACGGTCGGAAAAATGATAAACGATACGTTTTCCTGTACCGCGGATCTACGAAAAAACGGTCCCCTGGCCTGGTCTGACGCATATTAATATATCACCGAAAGCCGAGTACACTTTTAAGCTATGAACGACTTATGGAGATTTCCCCTGGCTTCCCGAATATATAGGTTATATGCGTGGCGACCTTCCGGAACACGGTCGGAAAAATGATAAACGATACGTTTTCCTGTACCGCGGATCTACGAAAAAACGGTCCACTGGCCTGGTCTGACGCATATTACTAAGTCTTTGAAAGCCGTGTACACTTATGAACAATGAACGACTTATGGAGAATTTTTTTAGCTTTCCAAATTTATATGTTAAATGCGTGGCCAACTTCCGGAACACGGTCGGAAAAATGATAAACCATACGTTTGCCTGTACCGCGGATCTACGAAAAAACGTTCCCCTGGCCTGGTCTGACGCATATTAATATATCAACGAAAGCCGAGTACACTTTTAAACTATGAACAAATTATGGAGAATTTTCTTAGCTTCCCAAATATATATGGTTGGTGTGTTGCCACCTTCCGGAACACGGTCGGAAAAATGATAAACGATACGATTGCCTGTACCGCGGATCTACGAAAAAACGGTCCCCTTGCCTGGTTTGAGGCATATTACTATGTCCCCGAAAGCCGTTTACACTTCTTAACTATGAACGACTTATGGAGAATTTTCTTAGCTTTCTGAATATTTATGTTTAATGTGTCGCCACTTTCCGGAACACGGGCGGAAAAATGATAAACGATACGTTTGCCTGTACCGCGGCTCTACAAAAAAACGTTCCCCTGCCCTGGTCTGACGCATATTAATATATCACCGAAAGCCGAGTACACTTTTAAACTATGGACGACTTATGGATATTTCTCGTGGCTTCCCGAATATATAGGTTATATGCGTCGCCACCTTCCGGAACACGGTCGGAAAAATGATAAACGATACGATTGCCTGTACCGCGGCTCTACGAAAAAACGGTCCCCTGGCCTGGTCTGACGCATATTACTAAGTCTTTGAAAGCCGTGTACACTTATGAACAATAAACAACTTATGGAGAATTTTTTTAGCTTTCCAAATTTATATGTTAAATGCATGGCCACCTTCCGGAACTCGGTCGGAAAAATGATAAACCATACGTTTGCCTGTACCGCGGATCTACGAAAAAACGGTCCCCTGGCCTGGTCTGACGCATATTACTAAGTCCTCAAAAGCCGTGTACACTTCTGAACTTTGAACGACTTATGGAGAATTATCTGAGCTTTCCGAATATATATGGTTGGTGTTTTGCCACATTCCGGAACACGGTCGGAAAAATGATAAATGGCACGGTTGCCTGTACAAGAGGATCTACCTAAAGACGGTCCCCTGGCCTGGTTTGAATAATATTACTATGTCCCCGAAAGCCGTGTACACTTCTAAACTATGAACGACTTATGGAGAATTTTGCTTTCTGAATATTTATGTTAAATGCGTGGCCACCTTCCGAAACACAGTCGGAAAAATGATAAACGATACGATTGCCTGTACCGCGGCTCTACAAAAAAGCGGTCCCCTGGCCTGGTCTGACGCATATTACTAAGTCTTTGAAAGCCGTGTACACTTCTAAACTATGAACGACTTATGGAGAATTTTCTTAGCTTTCCGAATATATATGGTTGGTGTTTTGCCACATTCCGGAACACGGTCGGAAAAATGATAAATGGCACGGTTGCCTGTACAAGAGGATCTACCAAAAGACGGTCCCCTGGCCTGGTTTGAGGCATATTACTATGTCCCCGAAAGCCGTGTACACTTCTAAACTATGAACGACTTATTGAGAATTTTCTTAGCTTTCTGAATATTTATGTTTAATGTGTCGCCACCTTCCGGAACACGGGCGGAAAAATGATAAACGATACGTTTTCCTGTACCGCAGATCTACGAAAAAACGGTCCCCTGGCCTGGTCTGACGCATATTAATATATCACCGAAAGCCGAGTACACTTTTAAGCTATGAACGACTTATGGAGATTTCCCCTGGCTTCCCGAATATATAGGTTATATGCGTGGCCACCTTCCGGAACACGGTCGGAAAAATGATAAACGAAACGTTTTCCTGTACCGCGGATCTACGAAAAAACGGTCCACTGGCCTGGTCTGACGCATATTACTAAGTCTTTGAAAGCCGTGTACACTTATGAACAATGAACGACTTATGGAGAATTTTTTTAGCTTTCCAAATTTATATGTTAAATGCGTGGCCAACTTCCGGAACACGGTCGGAAAAATGATAAACCATACGTTTGCCTGTACCGCGGATCTACGAAAAAACGTTCCCCTGGCCTGGTCTGATGCATATTAATATATCACCGAAAGCCGAGTACTCTTTTAAACTATGAATGACTTATGGAGATTTCTCCTGGCTTCCCGAATATATAGGTTATATGCGTCGCCACCTTCCGGAACTCGGTCGGAAAAATGATAAACCATACGTTTGCCTGTACCGCGGATCTACGAAAAAACGGTCCCCTGGCCTGGTCTGACGCATATTACCATGTCCTCAAAAGCCGTGTACACTTCTGAACTTTGAACGCCTTATGGAGAAATTTTCTTAGCTTTCCGAATATATATGGTTGGTGTTTTTGCCACCTTCCGGAACACGGTCGGAAAAATGATAAATGGCACGGTTGCCTGTACAAGAGGATCTACCAAAAGACGGTCCCCTGGCCTGGTTTGAGGCATATTACTATGTCCTCGAAAGCCGTGTACACTTCTGAACTAAGAACGACTTATGGTGAATTTTCCTGGCTTTCCGAATATATAGGTTATATGCGTGGCCACCTTCCGGAACACGGTCGGAAAAAATGATAAACGATACGTTTTCCTGTACCGCGGATCTACGAAAAAAACGGTCCCCTGGCCTGGTCTGACGCATATTACTAAGTCTTTGAAAGCCGTGTACACTTATGAACAATGAACGACTTATGGAGAATTTTTTTAGCTTTCCAAATTTATATGTTAAATGCATGGCCACCTTCCGGAACACGGTCGGAAAAATGATAAACCATACGTTTGCCTGTACCGCGGATCTACGAAAAAACGTTCCCCTGGCCTGGTCTGACGCATATTAATATATCACCGAAAGCCGAGTACACTTCTAAACTTTGAACGACTTATGGAGAATTTTCTTAGCTTTCTGAATATTTATGTTTAATTTGTCGCCACCTTCCGGAACACGGGCGGAAAAATGATAAACGATACGATTGCCTTTACCGCGGCTCTACAAAAAAAACGGTCCCCTGGGCTGGTCAGAGGTATAATACTATATAGTATATACCCGAAAACCGTGTAGACTTCTGAACTATGAATTACTTATGGAGAATTTTCTTAGCTTCCCAAATATATATGGTTGGTGTGTTGCCACCTTCCGGAACACGGTCGGAAAAATGATAAACGATACGATTGCCTGTACCGCGGATCTACGAAAAAACGGTCCACTGGCCTGGTCTGACGAATATTACTAAGTCCTCGAAAGCCGTGTACACTTCTGAACTAAGAACGACTTATGGAGAATTTTCCTGGCTTTCCGAATATATAGGTTATATGCGTGGCCACCTTCCGGAACACGGTCGGAAAAATGATAAACGATACGATTGCCTGTACCGCGGATCTACGAAAAAACGGTCCACTGGCCTGGTCTGACGAATATTACTAAGTCCTCGAAAGCCGTGTACACTTCTGAACTTTGAACAACTTATGGAGAATTATCTGAGCTTTCCGAATATATATGGTTGGTGTTTTGCCACATTCCGGAACACAGTCGGAAAAATGATAAACGATACGATTGCCTGTACCGCGGCTCTACAAAAAAACGGTCCCCTGGCCTGGTCTGACGCATATTACTAAGTCTTTGAAAGCCGTGTACACTTCTAAACTATGAACGACTTATGGAGAATTTTCTTAGCTTTCCGAATATATATGGTTGGTGTTTTGCCACATTCCGGAACACGGTCGGAAAAATGATAAATGGCACGGTTGCCTGTACAAGAGGATCTACCAAAAAGACGGTCCCCTGGCCTGGTTTGAGGCATATTACTATGTCCCCGAAAGCCGTGTACACTTCTAAACTATGAACGACTTATTGAGAATTTTCTTAGCTTTCTGAATATTTATGTTTAATGTGTCGCCACCTTCCGGAACACGGGCGGAAAAATGATAAACGATACGTTTTCCTGTACCACAGATCTACGAAAAAACGGTCCCCTGGCCTGGTCTGACGCATATTAATATATCACCGAAAGCCGAGTACACTTTTAAGCTATGAACGACTTATGGAGATTTCCCCTGGCTTCCCGAATATATAGGTTATATGCGTGGCCACCTTCCGGAACACGGTCGGAAAAATGATAAACGATACGTTTTCCTGTACCGCGGATCTACGAAAAAACGGTCCACTGGCCTGGTCTGACGCATATTAATATATCACCAAAAGCCGAGTACACTTTTAAACTATGAACGACTTATGGAGATTTCTCCTGGCTTCCCGAATATATAGGTTATATGCGTCGCCACCTTCCGGAACACGGTCGGAAAAATGATAGACGATACGATTGCCTGTACCGTGGCTCTACAAAAAAACAGTCCCCTGGCCTGGTCTGACGCATATTACTATGTCCCCGAAAGCCGTGTACACTTCTGAACTTTTAACGACTTATGGAGAATTTTCTTAGCTTACCGAATATATATGGTTGGTGTTTTGCCACATTCTGGAACACGGTCGGAAAAATGATAAATGGCACGGTTGCCTGTACAAGAGGATCTACCAAAAGACGGTCCCCTGGCCTGGTTTGAGGCATATTACTATGTCCCCGAAAGCCGTGTACACTTCTAAACTATGAAACGACTTATGGAGAATTTTCTTAGCTTTCTGAATATTTATGTTTAATTTGTCGCCACCTTCCGGAACACGGGCGGAAAAATGATAAACGATACGATTGCCCGTACCGCGGCTCTACAAAAAAAACGGTCCCCTGGGCTGGTCAGAGGTATAATACTATATACCCGAAAACCGTGTAGACTTCTGAACTATGAATTACTTATGGAGAATTTTCTTAGCTTCCCAAATATATATGGTTGGTGTGTTGCCACCTTCCGGAACACCGGTCGGAAAAATGATAAACGATACGATTGCCTGTACCGCGGATCTACGAAAAAAACGGTCCACTGGCCTGGTCTGACGCATATTACTAAGTCCTCGAAAGCCGTGTACACTTCTGAACTAAGAACGACTTATGGAGAATTTTCCTGGCTTTCCGAATATATAGGTTATATGCGTGGCCACTTTCCGGAACACGGTCGGAAAAATGATAAACGATACGTTTTCCTGTACCGCAGATCTACGAAAAAACGGTCCCCTGGCCTGGTCTGACGCATATTACTAAGTCCTCGAAAGCCGTGTACACTTCTGAACTAAGAACGACTTATGGAGTTTCCGAATATATAGGTTATATGCGTGGCCACCTTCCGGAACACGGTCGGAAAAATGATAAACGATACGTTTTCCCGTACCGCGGATCTACGAAAAAACGGTCCCCTGGCCTGGTCTGAAGCATATTACTAAGTCTTTGAAAGCCGTGTACACTTATGAACAATGAACGTCTTATGGAGAATTTTTTTAGCTTTCCAAATTTATATGTTAAATGCGTGGCCACCTTCCGGAACACGGTCGGAAAAATGATAAACCATACGTTTGCCTGTACCGCAGATCTACGAAAAAAACGTTCCCCTGGCCTGGTCTGACGCATATTAATATATCACCGAAAGCCGAGTACACTTTTAAACTATGAACGACTTATGGAGATTTCTCCTGGCTTCCCGAATATATAGGTTATATGCGTCGCCACCTTCCGGAGCACGGTCGGAAAAATGATAAACTATACGATTGCCTGTACCGCGGCTCTACAAAAAAAACGGTCCCCTGGCCTGGTCTGACGCATATTACTAAGTCTTTGTAAGCCGTGTACACTTATGAACAATGAACGTCTTATGGAGAATTTTTTTTAGCTTCCCAAATTTATATGTTAAATGCGTGGCCACCTTTCGGAACACAGTCGGAAAAATGATAAACGATACGATTGCCTGTACCGCGGTTCTACAAAAAAACGGTCCCCCTGGGCTGGTCAGAGGTATAGTACTATATACCCGAAAACCGTGTAGACTTCTGAACTGTGAATTACTTATGGAGAATTTTCTTAGCTTTCCAAATTTATATGTTAAAATGCATGGCCACCTTCCGGGAACACGGTCGGAAAAATGATAAACCATACGTTTGCCTGTACCGCGGATCTACGAAAAAACAGTCCCCCTGGCCTGGTCTGACGCATATTACTAAGTCCTCAAAAGCCGTGTACACTTCTGAACTTTGAACGACTTATGGAGAATTTTCTTAGCTTTCCGAATATATATGGTTGGTGTGTTGCCACCTTCCGGAACACGGGCGGAAAAATGATAAACGATACGTTTGCCTGTACCGCGGCTCTACAAAAAAACGTTCCCCTGCCCTGGTCTGACGCATATTAATATATCACCGAAAGCCGAGTACACTTTTAAACTATAAACGACTTATGAAGAATTTTCCTGGCTTTCCGAATATATAGGTTATATAAGTGGCCACCTTCCGGAACACGGTCGGAAAAATGATAAACGATACGTTTTCCCGTACCGCGGATCTACGAAAAAAACGGTCCCCCTGGCCTGGTCTGAAGCATATTACTAAGTCTTTGAAAGCCGTATACACTTATGAACAATGAACGACTTATGGAGAATTTTTTTTAGCTTTCCAAATTTATATGTTAAATGCGTGGCCACCTTCCGGAACACGGTCGGAAAAATGATAAACTATACGTTTGCCTGTACCGCAGATCTACGAAAAAACGTTCCCCTGTCCTGGTCTGACGCATATTAATATATCACCGAAAGCCGAGTACACTTTTAAACTATGAACGACTTATGGAGATTTCTCCTGGCTTCCCGAATATATAGGTTATATGCGTCGCCACCTTCCGGAACACGGTCGGAAAAATGATAAACGATACGATTGCCTGTACCGCGGGCTCTACAAAAAAACGGTCCCCTGGCCTGGTCTGACGCATATTACTAAGTCTTTGAAAGCCGTGTACACTTATGAACAATGAACGTCTTATGGAGAATTTTTTTAGCTTCCCAAATTTATATGTTAAATGCGTGGCTACCTTTCGGAACACAGTCGGAAAAATGGATAAACGATACGATTGCCCTGTACCGCGGTTCTACAAAAAAACGGTCCCCTGGGCTGGTCAGAGGTATAGTACTATATACCCGAAAACCGTGTAGACTTCTGAACTATGAATTACTTATGGAGAATTTTCTTAGCTTCCCGAATATATAGGGTTATATGCGTCGCCACCTTCCGGAACACGGTTGGAAAAAATGATAAACGATACGATTGCCTGTACCGCGGCTCTACAAAAAAACGGTCCGCTGGCCTGGTCTGACGCATATTACTAAGTCTTTGAAAGCCGTGTACACTTATGAACAATGAACAACTTATGGAGAATTTTTTTAGCTTTCCAAATTTATATGTTAAATGCATGGCCACCTTCCGGAACACGGTCGGAAAAATGATAAACCATACGTTTGCCTGTACCGCGGATCTACGAAAAAACAGTCCCCTGGCCTGGTCTGACGCATATTACTAAGTCCTCAAAAGCCGTGTACACTTCTGAACTTTGAACGACTTATGGAGAATTTTCTGAGCTTTCCGAATATATATGGTTGGTGTGTTGCCACCTTCCGGCACACGGTCGGAAAAATGATAAATGGCACGGGTTGCCTGTACAAGAGGATCTACCAAATGACGGTTCCCCTGGCCTGGTTTGACGCATATTAATATATCACCGAAAGCCGAGTACACTTTAAAACTATAAACGACTTATGGAGAATTTTCCTGGCTTTCCGAATATATAGGTTATATGCGTGGCCACCTTCCGGAACACGGTCGGAAAAATGATAAACGATACGTTTTCCTGTACCGTGGATTTACGAAAAAACGGTCCCCTGGCCTGGTCTGACGCATATTACTAAGTCTTTGAAAGCCGTGTACACTTATGAACAATGAACGACTTATGGAGAATTTTTTTAGCTTTCCAAATTTATATGTTAAATGCGTGGCCACCTTCCGGAACACGGTCGGAAAAATGATAAACCATACGATTGCCTGTACCGCGGATCTACGAAAAAACGTTTCCCTGGCCTGGTCTGACGCATATTAATATATCACCGAAAGCCGAGTACACTTTTAAACTATGAACGACTTATGGAGATTTCTTCTGGCTTCCCGAATATATAGGTTATATGCGTCGCCACCTTCCGGAACACGGTCGGAAAAAATGATAAACGATACGATTGCCTGTACCGCGGCTCTACAAAAAAACGGTCCCCTGGCCTGGTCTGACGCATATTACTAAGTCTTTGAAAGCCTTGTACACTTATGAACAATGAACAACTTATGGAGAATTTTTTTAGCTTTCCAAATTTATATGTTAAATGCATGGCCACCTTCCGGAAACACGGTCGGAAAAAAATGATAAACGATACGTTTTCCTGTACCGTGGATCTACGAAAAAAACGGTCCCCTGGCCTGGTCTGACGCATATTACTAAGTCTCCGAAAGCCGTGTTCACTTCTAAACTATGAACGACTTATGGAGAATTTTCTTAGCTTTCTGAATATTTATGTTTAATGTGTCGCCACCTTCCGGAACACGGGCGGAAAAATGATAAACGATACGTTTGCCTGTACCGCGGCTCTACAAAAAAACGTTCCCCTGCCCTGGTCTGACGCATATTAATATATCACCGAAAGACGTGTACACTTCTGAACTTTGAACGACTTATGGAGAATTTTCTGAGCTTTCCGAATATATATGGTTGGTGTGTTGCCACCTTCCGGAACACGGTCGGAAAAATGATAAATGGCACGGTTGCCTGTACAAGAGGATCTACCAAAAGACGGTCCCCTGGCCTGGTTTGAGGCATATTACTATATCACCGAAAGCCGAGTACACTTTTAAACTATAAACGACTTATGGAGAATTTTCCTGGCTTTCCGAATATATAGGTTATATGCGTGGCCACCTTCCGGAACACGGTCGGAATTATGATAAACGATACGTTTTCCTGTACCGCGGATCTACGAAAAAAACGGTCCCCCTGGGCTGGTCAGAGGTATAATACTATATACCCGAAAACCGTGTAGACTTCTGAACTATGAATTACTTATGGAGAATTTTCTTAGCTTCCCAAATATATATGGTTGGTGTGTTGCCACCTTCCGGAACACGGTCGGAAAAATGATAAACGATACGTTTGCCTGTACCGCGGCTCTACAAAAAAACGTTCCCCTGCCCTGGTCTGACGCATATTAATATATCACCGAAAGCCGAGTACACTTTTAAAACTATAAACGACTTATGAAGAATTTTTCCTGGCTTTCCGAATATATAGGTTATATAAGTGGCCACCTTCCGGAACACGGTCGGAAAAATGATAAACGATACGTTTTTCCCGTACCGCGGATCTACGAAAAAACGGTCCCCTGGCCTGGTCTGAAGCATATTACTAAGTCTTTGAAAGCCGTATACACTTATGAACAATGAACGACTTATGGAGAATTTTTTTTAGCTTTCCAAATTTATATGTTAAATGCGTGGCCACCTTCCGGAACACGGTCGGAAAAATGATAAACTATACGTTTGCCTGTACCGCAGATCTACGAAAAAACGTTCCCCTGTCCTGGTCTGACGCATATTAATATATCACCGAAAGCCGAGTACACTTTTAAACTATGAACGACTTATGGAGATTTCTCCTGGCTTCCCGAATATATAGGTTATATGGCGTCGCCACCTTCCGGAACACGGTCGGAAAAATGATAAACGATACGATTGCCTGTACCGCGGCTCTACAAAAAAACGGTCCCCTGGCCTGGTCTGACGCATATTACTAAGTCTTTGAAAGCCGTGTACACTTATGAACAATGAACGTCTTATGGAGAATTTTTTTAGCTTCCCAAATTTATATGTTAAATGCGTGGCTACCTTTCGGAACACAGTCGGAAAAATGATAAACGATACGATTGCCTGTACCGCGGTTCTACAAAAAAACGGTCCCCTGGGCTGGTCAGAGGTATAGTACTATATACCCGAAAACCGTGTAGACTTCTGAACTATGAATTACTTATGGAGAATTTTCTTAGCTTCCCGAATATATAGGTTATATGCGTCGCCACCTTCCGGAACACGGTTGGAAAAATGATAAACGATACGATTGCCTGTACCGCGGCTCTACAAAAAAAACGGTCCGCTGGCCTGGTCTGACGCATATTACTAAGTCTTTGAAAGCCGTGTACACTTATGAACAATGAACAACTTATGGAGAATTTTTTTAGCTTTCCAAATTTATATGTTAAATGCATGGCCACCTTCCGGAACACGGTCGGAAAAATGATAAACCATACGTTTGCCTGTACCGCGGATCTACGTAAAAACAGTCCCCTGGCCTGGTCTGACGCATATTACTAAGTCCTCAAAAGCCGTGTACACTTCTGAACTTTGAACGACTTATGGAGAATTTTCTTAGCTTTCCGAATATATATTGTTGGTGTGTTGCCACCTTCCGGAACACGGTCGGAAAAATGATAAATGAAACGGTTGCCTGTACCGCGGATCTACGAAAAAACGGTCCCCTGGGCTGGTCAGAGGTATAATACTATATACCCGAAAACCGTGTAGACTTCTGAACTATGAATTACTTATGGAGAATTTTCTTAGCTTCCCAAATATATATGGTTGGTGTGTTGCCACCTTCCGGAACACGGTCGGAAAAATGATAAACGATACGATTGCCTGTACCGCGGATCTACGAAAAAACGGTCCCCTGGCCTGGTCTGACGCATATTAATAGATCACCGAAAACCGAGTACACTTTTAAACTATGAACTACTTATGGAGATTTCCCCTGGCTTCCCGAATATATAGGTTATATGCGTCGCCACCTTCCGGAACACGGTCGGAAAAATGATAAACGTTACGATTGCCTGTACCGCGGCTCTACAAAAAAACGGTCCGTTGGCCTGGTCTGACGCATATTACTAAGTTTTTGAAAGCCGTGTACACTTATGAACAATGAACAACTTATGGAGAATTTTTTTAGCTTTCCAAATTTATATGTTAAATGCATGGCCACCTTCCGGAACACGGTCGGAAAAATGATAAACCATACGTTTGCCTGTACCGCGGATCTACGAAAAAACAGTCCCCTGGCCTGGTCTGACGCATATTACTAAGTCCTCAAAAGCCGTGTACACTTCTGAACTTTGAACGACTTATGGAGAATTTTCTGAGCTTTCCGAATATATATGGTTGGTGTGTTGCCACCTTCCGGCACACGGTCGGAAAAATGATAAATGGCACGGTTGCCTGTACAAGAGGATCTACCAAATGACGGTCCCCTGGCCTGGTTTGACGCATATTAATATATCACCGAAAGCCGAGTACACTTTAAAACTATAAACGACTTATGGAGAATTTTCCTGGCTTTCCGAATATATAGGTTATATGCGTGGCCACCTTCCGGAACACGGTCGGAAAAATGATAAACGATACGTTTTCCTGTACCGTGGATTTACGAAAAAACGGTCCCCTGGCCTGGTCTGACGCATATTACTAAGTCTTTGAAAGCCGTGTACACTTATGAACAATGAACGACTTATGGAGAATTTTTTTAGCTTTCCAAATTTATATGTTAAATGCGTGGCCACCTTCCGGAACACGGTCGGAAAAATGATAAACCATACGATTGCCTGTACCGCGGATCTACGAAAAAACGTTTCCCTGGCCTGGTCTGACGCATATTAATATATCACCGAAAGCCGAGTACACTTTTAAACTATGAACGACTTATGGAGATTTCTTCTGGCTTCCCGAATATATAGGTTATATGCGTCGCCACCTTCCGGAACACGGTCGGAAAAATGATAAACGATACGATTGCCTGTACCGCGGCTCTACAAAAAAAACGGTCCCCTGGCCTGGTCTGACGCATATTACTAAGTCTTTGAAAGCCTTGTACACTTATGAACAATGAACAACTTATGGAGAATTTTTTTAGCTTTCCAAATTTATATGTTAAATGCATGGCCACCTTCCGGAACACGGTCGGAAAAATGATAAACGATACGTTTTCCTGTACCGTGGATCTACGAAAAAACGGTCCCCTGGCCTGGTCTGACGCATATTACTAAGTCTCCGAAAGCCGTGTTCACTTCTAAACTATGAACGACTTATGGAGAATTTTCTTAGCTTTCTGAATATTTATGTTTAATGTGTCGCCACCTTCCGGAACACGGGCGGAAAAATGATAAACGATACGTTTGCCTGTACCGCGGCTCTACAAAAAAACGTTCCCCTGCCCTGGTCTGACGCATATTAATATATCACCGAAAGACGTGTACACTTCTGAACTTTGAACGACTTATGGAGAATTTTCTGAGCTTTCCGAATATATATGGTTGGTGTGTTGCCACCTTCCGGAACACGGTCGGAAAAATGATAAATGGCACGGTTGCCTGTACAAGAGGATCTACCAAAAGACGGTCCCCTGGCCTGGTTTGAGGCATATTACTATATCACCGAAAGCCGAGTACACTTTTAAACTATAAACGACTTATGGAGAATTTTCCTGGCTTTCCGAATATATAGGTTATATGCGTGGCCACCTTCCGGAACACGGACGGAATTATGATAAACGATACGTATTCCTGTACCGCGGATCTACGAAAAAACGGTCCCCCTGGGCTGGTCAGAGGGTATAATACTATATACCCGAAAACCGTGTAGACTTCTGAACTATGAATTACTTATGGAGAATTTTCTTAGCTTCCCCAAATATATATGGTTGGTGTGTTGCCACCTTCCCGGAACACGGTCGGAAAAATGATAAACGATACGATTGCCCTGTACCCGCGGATCTACGAAAAAACGGTCCCCTGGCCTGGTCTGACGCATATTACTAAGTCCTCGAAAGCCGTGTACACTTCTGAACTAAGAACGACTTATGGAGAATTTTCCTAGCTTTCCGAATATATAGGTTATATGCGTGGCTACCTTCCGGAACAAGATCGGAAAAATGATAAACCATACGTTTGCCTGTACCGCGGCTCTACAAAAAAAACGGTCCCCTGGCCTGGTTTTGAGGCATATTACTATGTCTCCGAAAGCCGTGTTCACTTCTAAACTATGAACGACTTATGGAGAATTTTCTTAGCTTTCTGAATATTTATGTTTAATGTGTAGCCACTTTCCGGAACACGGGCGGAAAAAATGATAAACGATACGTTTGCCTGTACCGCGGCTCTACAAAAAAACGTTCCCCTGCCCTGGTCTGACGCATATTAATATATCACCGAAAGCCGAGTACACTTTTAAACTATAAACGACTTATGGAGAATTTTCCTGGCTTTCTGAATATATAGGTTATATGCGTGGCCTCCTTCCGGAACACGGTCGGAAAAATGATAAACGAGACGTTTTTCCTGTACCGCGGATCTACGAAAAAACGGTCCCCTGAGCTGGTCAGAGGTATAATACTATAAACCCGAAAACCGTGTAGACTTCTGAACTATGAATTACTTATGGAGAATTTTCTTAGCTTCCCAAATATATATGGTTGGTGTGTTGCCACCTTCCGGAACACGGTCGGAAAAATGAAAACGATACGATTGCCTGTACCGCGGATCTACGAAAAAACGGTCCCCTGGCCTGGTCTGACGCATATTACTAAGTCCTCGAAAGCCGTGTACACTTCTGAACTAAGAACGACTTATGGAGAATTTTCCTGACTTTCCGAATATATAGGTTATATGCGTGGCCACCTTCCGGAACACGGTCGGAAAAATGATAAACGATACGTTTTCCTGTAACCGCTGATCTAGGAAAAAACGGTCCCCTGGCCTGGTCTGACGCATATTAATATATCACCGAAAGTCGAGTACACTTTTAAACTATAAACTACTTATGGAGATTTCCCCTGGCTTCCCCGAATATATAGGTTATATGCGTCGCCACCTTCCGGAACACGGTCGGAAAAATGATAAACGTTACGATTGCCTGTACCGCGGCTCTACAAAAAAACAGTCCGCTGGCCTGGTCTGACGCATATTACTAAGTTTTTGAAAGCCGTGTAACACTTATGAACAATGAACAACTTATGGAGAATTTTTTTAGCTTTCCAAATTTATATGATAAATGCATGGCCACCTTCCGGAACACGGTCGGAAAAATGATAAACCATACGTTTGCCTGTACCGCGGATCTACGAAAAAACAGTCCCCTGGCCTGGTCTGCCGCATATTACTAAGTCCTCGAAAGCCGTGTACACTTCTGAACTTTGAACGACTTATGGAGAATTTTCTTAGCTTTCCGAATATATATGGTTGGTGTGTTGCCACCTTCCGGAACACGGTCGGAAAAATGATAAATGGCACGGTTGCCTGTACAAGAGGATCTACCAAAAGACGGTCCCCTGGCCTGGTTTGAGGCATATTACTATGTCCCCCGAAAGCCGTGTACACTTCTAAACTATGAAAGACTTATGGAGAATTTTCTTAGCTTTCTGAATATTTATGTTTAATGTGTCGCCACCTTCCGGAACACGGGCGGAAAAATGATAAACGATACGTTTGCCTGCACCGCGGCTCTACAAAAAAAACGTTCCCCTGCCCTGGTCTGACGCATATTAATATATCACCGAAAGCCGAGTACACTTTTAAACTATAAACGACTTATGGAGAATTTTCCTGGCTTTCCGAATATATAGGTGATATGCGTGGCCACCTTCCGGAACACGGTCGGAAAAATGATAAACGATACGTTTTCCCGTACCGCGGATCTACGAAAAAACGGTCCCCTGGCCTGGTCTGACGCATATTACTAAGTCTTTGAAAGCCGTGTACACTTATGAACAATGAACGACTTATGGAGAATTTTTTTAGCTTTCAAAATTTATATGTTAAATGCGTGGCCACCTTCCGGAACACGGTCGGAAAAATGATAAACTATACGTTTGCCTGTACCGCAGATCAACGAAAAAACGTTCCCCTGGCCTGGTCTGACTCATATTAATATATCACCGAAAGCCGAGTACACTTTTAAACTATGAACGACTTATGCAGATTTCTCCTGGCTTCCCGAATATATAGGTTATATGCGTCGCCACCTTCCGGAACACAGTCGGAAAAATGATAAACGATACGATTGCCTGTACCGCGGTTCTACAAAAAAACGGTCCCCTTGGCTGGTCAGAGGTATAGTACTACATACCCGAAAACCATGTAGACTTCTGAACTATGAATCACTTATGGAGAATTTTCTTAGCTTTCCAAATTTATATGTTAAATGCATGGCCACCTTCCGGAACACGGTCGGAAAAATGATAAACCATACGTTTGCCTGTACCGCGGATCTACGAAAAAACAGTCCCCTGGCCTGGTCTGCCGCATATTACTAAGTCCTCGAAAGCCGTGTACACTTCTGAACTTTGAACGACTTATGGAGAATTTTCTTAGCTTTCCGAATATATATGGTTGGTGTGTTGCCACCTTCCGGAACACGGTCGGAAAAATGATAAATGGCACGGTTGCCTGTACAAGAGGATCTACCAAAAGACGGTCCCCTGGCCTGGTTTGAGGCATATTACTATGTCCCCGAAAGCCGTGTACACTTCTAAACTATGAAAGACTTATGGAGAATTTTCTTAGCTTTCTGAATATTTATGTTTAATGTGTCGCCACCTTCCGGAACACGGGCGGAAAAATGATAAACGATACGTTTGCCTGCACCGCGGCTCTACAAAAAAACGTTCCCCTGCCCTGGTCTGACGCATATTAATATATCACCGAAAGCCGAGTAAACTTTTAAACTATAAACGACTTATGGAGATTTTTCCTGGCTTTCCGAATATATAGGTGATATGCGTGGCCACCTTCCGGAACACGGTCGGAAAAATGATAAACGATACGTTTTCCCGTACCGCGGATCTACGAAAAAACGGTCCCCTGGCCTGGTCTGACGCATATTACTAAGTCTTTGAAAGCCGTGTGCACTTATGAACAATGAACGACTTATGGAGAATTTTTTTAGCTTTCCAAATTTATATGTTAAATGCGTGGCCACCTTCCGGAACACGGTCGGAAAAATGATAAACTATACGTTTGCCTGTACCGCAGATCAACGAAAAAACGTTCCCCTGGCCTGGTCTGACTCATATTAATATATCACCGAAAGCCGAGTACACTTTTAAACTATGAACGACTTATGCAGATTTCTCCTGGCTTCCCGAATATATAGGTTATATGCGTCGCCACCTTCCGGAACACAGTCGGAAAAATGATAAACGATACGATTGCCTGTACCGCGGTTCTACAAAAAAACGGTCCCCTGGGCTGGTCAGAGGTATAGTACTACATACCCGAAAACCGTGTAGACTTCTGAACTATGAATTTCTTATGGAGAATTTTCTTAGCTTTCCAAATTTATATGTTAAATGCATGGCCACCTTCCGGAACACGGTCGGAAAAATGATAAACCATACGTTTGCCTGTACCGCGGATCTACGAAAAAAACAGTCCCCTGGCCTGGTCTGCCGCATATTACTAAGTCCTCGAAAGCCGTGTACACTTCTGAACTTTGAACGACTTATGGAGAATTTTCTTAGCTTTCCGAATATATATGGTTGGTGTGTTGCCACCTTCCGGAACACGGTCGGAAAAATGATAAATGGCACGGTTGCCTGTACAAGAGGATCTACCAAAAGACGGTCCCCTGGCCTGGTTTGAGGCATATTACTATGTCCCCGAAAGCCGTGTACACTTCTAAACTATGAAAGACTTATGGAGAATTTTCTTAGCTTTCTGAATATTTATGTTTAATGTGTCGCCACCTTCCGGAACACGGGCGGAAAAATGATAAACGATACGTTTGCCTGCACCGCGGCTCTACAAAAAAACGTTCCCCTGCCCTGGTCTGACGCATATTAATATATCACCGAAAGCCGAGTACACTTTTAAACTATAAACGACTTATGGAGAATTTTCCTGGCTTTCCGAATATATAGGTGATATGCGTGGCCACCTTCCGGAACACGGTCGGAAAAATGATAAACGATACGTTTTCCCGTACCGCGGATCTACGAAAAAACGGTCCCCTGGCCTGGTCTGACGAATATTACTAAGTCTTTGAAAGCCGTGTACACTTATGAACAATGAACGACTTATGGAGAATTTTTTTAGCTTTCCAAATTTATATGTTAAATGCGTGGCCACCTTCCGGAACACGGTCGGAAAAATGATAAACTATACGTTTGCCTGTACCGCAGATCAACGAAAAAACGTTCCCCTGGCCTGGTCTGACTCATATTAATATATCACCGAAAGCCGAGTACACTTTTAAACTATGAACGACTTATGCAGATTTCTCCTGGCTTCCCGAATATATAGGTTATATGCGTCGCCACCTTCCGGAACACAGTCGGAAAAATGATAAACGATACGACTGCCTGTACCGCGGTTCTACAAAAAAAACGGTCCCCTGGGCTGGTCAGAGGTATAGTACTACATACCCGAAAACCGTGTAGACTTCTGAACTATGAATTACTTATGGAGAATTTTCTTAGCTTTCCAAATTTATATGTTAAATGCATGGCCACCTTCCGGAACACGGTCGGAAAAATGATAAACCATACGTTTGCCTGTACCGCGGATCTACGAAAAAACAGTCCCCTGGCCTGGTCTGCCGCATATTACTAAGTCCTCGAAAGCCGTGTACACTTCTGAACTTTGAACGACTTATGGAGAATTTTCTTAGCTTTCCGAATATATATGGTTGGTGTGTTGCCACCTTCCGGAACACGGTCGGAAAAATGATAAATGGCACGGTTGCCTGTACAAGAGGATCTACCAAAAGACGGTCCCCTGGCCTGGTTTGAGGCATATTACTATGTCCCCGAAAGCCGTGTACACTTCTAAACTATGAAAGACTTATGGAGAATTTTCTTAGCTTTCTGAATATTTATGTTTAATGTGTCGCCACCTTCCGGAACACGGGCGGAAAAATGATAAACGATACGTTTGCCTGCACCGCGGCTCTACAAAAAAACGTTCCCCTGCCCTGGTCTGACGCATATTAATATATCACCGAAAGCCGAGTACACTTTTAAACTATAAACGACTTATGGAGAATTTTCCTGGCTTTCCGAATATATAGGTGATATGCGTGGCCACCTTCCGGAACACGGTCGGAAAAATGATAAACGATACGTTTTCCCGTACCGCGGATCTACGAAAAAACGGTCCCCTGGCCTGGTCTGACGAATATTACTAAGTCTTTGAAAGCCGTGTACACTTATGAACAATGAACGACTTATGGAGAATTTTTTTAGCTTTCCAAATTTATATGTTAAATGCGTGGCCACCTTCCGGAACACGGTCGGAAAAATGATAAACTATACGTTTGCCTGTACCGCAGATCAACGAAAAAACGTTCCCCTGGCCTGGTCTGACTCATATTAATATATCACCGAAAGCCGAGTACACTTTTAAACTATGAACGACTTATGCAGATTTCTCCTGGCTTCCCGAATATATAGGTTATATGCGTCGCCACCTTCCGGAACACAGTCGGAAAAATGATAAACGATACGACTGCCTGTACCGCGGTTCTACAAAAAAACGGTCCCCTGGGCTGGTCAGAGGTATAGTACTACATACCCGAAAACCGTGTAGACTTCTGAACTATGAATTACTTATGGAGAATTTTCTTAGCTTTCCAAATTTATATGTTAAATGCATGGCCACCTTCCGGAACACGGTCGGAAAAATGATAAACCATACGTTTGCCTGTACCGCGGATCTACGAAAAAACAGTCCCCTGGCCTGGTCTGCCGCATATTACTAAGTCCTCGAAAGCCGTGTACACTTCTGAACTTTGAACGACTTATGGAGAATTTTCTTAGCTTTCCGAATATATATGGTTGGTGTGTTGCCACCTTCCGGAACACGGTCGGAAAAATGATAAATGGCACGGTTGCCTGTACAAGAGGATCTACCAAAAGACGGTCCCCTGGCCTGGTTTGAGGCATATTACTATGTCCCCGAATGCCGTGTACACTTCTAAACTATGAAAGACTTATGGAGAATTTTCTTAGCTTTCTGAATATTTATGTTTACTGTGTCGCCACCTTCCGGAACACGGGCGGAAAAATGATAAACGATACGTTTGCCTGCACCGCGGCTCTACAAAAAAACGTTCCCCTGCCCTGGTCTGACGCATATTAATATATCACCGAAAGCCGAGTACACTTTTAAACTATAAACGACTTATGGAGAATTTTCCTGGCTTTCCGAATATATAGGTGATATGCGTGGCCACCTTCCGGAACACGGTCGGAAAAATGATAAACGATACGTTTTCCCGTACCGCGGATCTACGAAAAAACGGTCCCCTGGCCTGGTCTGACGCATATTACTAAGTCTTTGAAAGCCGTGTACACTTATGAACAATGAACGACTTATGGAGAATTTTTTTAGCTTTCCAAATTTATATGTTAAATGCGTGGCCACCTTCCGGAACACGGTCGGAAAAATGATAAACTATACGTTTGCCTGTACCGCAGATCAACGAAAAAACGTTCCCCTGGCCTGGTCTGACTCATATTAATATATCACCGAAAGCCGAGTACACTTTTAAACTATGAACGACTTATGCAGATTTCTCCTGGCTTCCCGAATATATAGGTTATATGCGTCGCCACCTTCCGGAACACAGTCGGAAAAATGATAAACGATACGATTGCCTGTACCGCGGTTCTACAAAAAAACGGTCCCCTGGGCTGGTCAGAGGTATAGTACTACATACCCGAAAACCGTGTAGACTTCTGAACTATGAATTACTTATGGAGAATTTTCTTAGCTTTCCAAATGTATATGTTAAATGCATGGCCACCTTCCGGAACACGGTCGGAAAAATGATAAATGGCACGGTTGCCTGTACAAGAGGATCTACCAAAAGACGGTCCCCTTGCCTGGTTTGAGGCATATTACTATGTCCCCGAAAGCCGTGTACACTTCTAAAATATGAACGACTTATGGAGAATTTTCTTAGCTTTCTGAATATTTATGTTTAATGTGTCGCCACCTTCCGGAACACGGGCGGAAAAATGATAAACGATACGTTTGCCTGTACCGCGGCTCTACAAAAAAACGTTCCCCTGCCCTGGTCTGACGCATATTAATATATCACCGAAAGCCGAGTACACTTTTAAACTATAAACGACTTATGGAGAATTTTCCTGGCTTTCCGAATATATAGGTTATATGCGTGGCCACCTTCCGGAACACGGTCGGAAAAATGATAAACGATACGTTTTCCCGTACCGCGGATCTACGAAAAAACGGTCCCCTGGCCTGGTCTGAAGCATATTACTAAGTCTTTGAAAGCCGTGTACACTTATGAACAATGAACGTCCTATGGAGAATTTTTTTAGCTTTCCAAATTTATATGTTAAATGCGTGGCCACCTTCCGGAACACGGTCGGAAAAATGATAAACCATACGTTTGCCTGTACCGCAGATCTACGAAAAAACGTTCCCCTGGCCTGGTCTGACGCATATTAATATATCACCGAAAGCCGAGTACACTTTTAAACTATGAACGACTTATGGAGATTTCTCCTGGCTTCCCGAATATATAGGTTATATGCGTCGCCACCTTCCGGAGCACGGTCGGAAAAATGATAAACTATACGATTGCCTGTACCGCGGCTCTACAAAAAAACGGTCCCCTGGCCTGGTCTGACGCATATTACTAAGTCTTTGTAAGCCGTGTACACTTATGAACAATGAACGTCTTATGGAGAATTTTTTTAGCTTCCCAAATTTATATGTTAAATGCGTGGCCACCTTTCGGAACACAGTCGGAAAAATGATAAACGATACGATTGCCTGTACCGCGGTTCTACAAAAAAACGGTCCCCTGGGCTGGTCAGAGGTATAGTACTATATACCCGAAAACCGTGTAGACTTCTGAACTGTGAATTACTTATGGAGAATTTTCTTAGCTTTCCAAATTTATATGTTAAATGCATGGCCACCTTCCGGAACACGGTCGGAAAAATGATAAACCATACGTTTGCCTGTACCGCGGATCTACGAAAAAACAGTCCCCTGGCCTGGTCTGACGCATATTACTAAGTCCTCAAAAGCCGTGTACACTTCTGAACTTTGAACGACTTATGGAGAATTTTCTTAGCTTTCCGAATATATATGGTTGGTGTGTTGCCACCTTCCGGAACACGGTCGGAAAAATGATAAATGGCACGGTTGCCTGTACAAGAGGATCTACCAAAAGACGGTCCCCTGGCCTGGTTTGAGGCATATTACTATGTCCCCGAAAGCCGTGTACACTTCTAAACTATGAACAACTTATGGAGAATTTTCTTAGCTTTCTGAATATTTATGTTTAATGTGTCGCCACCTTCCGGAACACGGGCGGAAAAATGATAAACGATACGTTTGCCTGTACCGCGGCTCTACAAAAAAACGTTCCCCTGCCCTGGTCTGACGCATATTAATATATCACCGAAAGCAGAGTACACTTTTAAACTATAAACGACTTATGAAGAATTTTCCTGGCTTTCCGAATCTATAGGTTATATAAGTGGCCACCTTCCGGAACACGGTCGGAAAAATGATAAACGATACGTTTTCCCGTACCGCGGATCTACGAAAAAAACGGTCCCCTGGCCTGGTCTGAAGCATATTACTAAGTCTTTGAAAGCCGTATACACTTATGAACAATGAACGACTTATGGAGAATTTTTTTAGCTTTCCAAATTTATATGTTAAATGCGTGGCCACCTTCCGGAACACGGTCGGAAAAATGATAAACCATACGTTTGCCTGTACCGCAGATCTACGAAAAAACGTTCCCCTGGCCTGGTCTGACGCATATTAATATATCACCGAAAGCCGAGTACACTTTTAAACTATGAACGACTTATGGAGATTTCTCCTGGCTTCCCGAATATATAGGTTATATGCGTCGCCACCTTCCGGAACACGGTCGGAAAAATGATAAACGATACGATTGCCTGTACCGCGGCTCTACAAAAAAACGGTCCCCTGGCCTGGTCTGACGCATATTACTAAGTCTTTGAAAGCCGTGTACACTTATGAACAATGAACGTCTTATGGAGAATTTTTTTAGCTTCCCAAATTTATATGTTAAATGCGTGGCCACCTTTCGGAACACAGTCGGAAAAATGATAAACGATACGATTGCCTGTACCGCGGTTCTACAAAAAAACGGTCCCCTGGGCTGGTCAGAGGTATAGTACTATATACCCGAAAACCGTGTAGACTTCTGAACTATGAATTACTTATGGAGAATTTTCTTAGCTTCCCAAATATATATGGTTGGTGTGTTGCCACATTCCGGAACACGGTCGGAAAAATGATAAACGATACGTTTTCCTGTACCGTGGATCTACGAAAAAACGGTCCCCTGGCCTGGTCTGACGCATATTAATATATCACCGAAAGCCGAGTACACTTTTAAACTATGAACTACTTATGGAGATTTCTCCTGGCTTCCCGAATATATAGGTTATATGCGTCGCCACCTTCCGGAACACGGTCGGAAAAATGATAAACGATACGATTGCCTGTACCGCGGCTCTACAAAAAAACGGTCCGCTGGCCTGGTCTGACGCATATTACTAAGTCTTTGAAAGCTGTGTACACTTATGAACAATGAACGACTTATGGAGAATTTTTTTAGCTTTCCAAATTTATATGTTAAATGCGTGGCCACCTTCCGGAACACGGTCGGAAAAATGATAAACTATACGTTTGCCTGTACCGCAGATCAACGAAAAAACGTTCCCCTGGCCTGGTCTGACTCATATTAATATATCACCGAAAGCCGAGTACACTTTTAAACTATGAACGACTTATGCAGATTTCTCCTGGCTTCCCGAATATATAGGTTATATGCGTCGCCACCTTCCGGAACACAGTCGGAAAAATGATAAACGATACGATTGCCTGTACCGCGGTTCTACAAAAAAAACGGTCCCCTGGGCTGGTCAGAGGTATAGTACTACATACCCGAAAACCGTGTAGACTTCTGAACTATGAATTACTTATGGAGAATTTTCTTAGCTTTCCAAATTTATATGTTAAATGCATGGCCACCTTCCGGAACACGGTCGGAAAAATGATAAATGGCACGGTTGCCTGTACAAGAGGATCTACCAAAAGACGGTCCCCTTGCCTGGTTTGAGGTATAGTACTATATACCCGAAAACCGTGTAGACTTCTGAACTGTGAATTACTTATGGAGAATTTTCTTAGCTTTCCAAATTTATATGTTAAATGCATGGCCACCTTCCGGAACACGGTCGGAAAAATGATAAACCATAAGTTTGCCTGTACCGCGGCTCTACAAAAAAACGGTCCCCTGGCCTGGTTTGAGGCATATTACTATGTCCCCGAAAGCCGTGTACACTTCTAAACTATGAACGACTTATGGAGAATTTTCTTAGCTTTCTGAATATTTATGTTTAATGTGTCGCCACCTTCCGGAACACGGGCGGAAAAATGATAAACGATACGTTTGCCTGTACCGCGGCTCTACAAAAAAACGTTCCCCTGCCCTGGTCTGACGCATATTAATATATCACCGAAAGCCGAGTACACTTTTAAACTATAAACGACATATGGAGAATTTTCCTGGCTTTCCGAATATATAGGTTATATGCGTGGCCACCTTCCGGAACACGGTCGGAAAAATGATAAACGATACGTTTTCCTGTACCGCGGATCTACGAAAAAAAGGTCCCCTGGCCTGGTCTGACGCATATTACTAAGTCTTTGAAAGCCGTGTACACTTATGAACAATGAACGACTTATGGAGAATTTTTTTAGCTTTCCGAATATATATGGTTGGTGTGTTGCCACTTTCCGGAACACGGTCGGAAAAATGATAAATGGCACGGTTGCCTGTACAAGAGGATCTACCAAAAGACGGTCCCCTGGCCTGGTTTGAGGCATATTACTATGTCCCCGAAAGCCGTGTACACTTCTAAACTATGAACGACTTATGGAGAATTTTCTTAGCTTTCTGAATATTTATGTTTAATGTGTCGCCACCTTCCGGAACACGGGCGGAAAAATGATAAACGATACGTTTGCCTGTACCGCGGCTCTACAAAAAAACGTTCCCCTGCCCTGGTCTGACGCATATTAATATATCACCGAAAGCCGAGTACACTTTTAAACTATAAACGACTTATGGAGAATTTTCCTGGCTTTCTGAATATATAGGTTATATGCGTGGCCACCTTCCGGAACACGGTCGGAAAAATGATAAACGATACGTTTTCCCGTACCGCGGATCTACGAAAAAACGGTCCCCTGGCCTGGTCTGAAGCATATTACTAAGTCTTTGAAAGCCGTATACACTTATGAACAATGAACGACTTATGGAGAATTTTTTTAGCTTTCCAAATTTATATGTTAAATGCGTGGCCACCTTCCGGAACACGGTCGGAAAAATGATAAACCATACGTTTGCCTGTACCGCAGATCTACGAAAAAACGTTCCCCTGGCCTGGTCTGACGCATATTAATATATCACCGAAAGCCGAGTACACTTTTAAACTATGAACTACTTATGGAGATTTCTCCTGGCTTCCCGAATATATAGGTTATATGCGTCGCCACCTTCCGGAACACGGTCGGAAAAATGATAAACGATACGATTGCCTGTACCGTGGCTCTACAAAAAAACGGTCCCCTGGCCTGGTCTGACGCATATTACTAAGTCTTTGAAAGCCGTGTACACTTATGAACAATGAACAACTTATGGAGAATTTTTTTAGCTTTCCAAATTTATATGTTAAATGCATGGCCACCTTCCGGAACACGGTCGGAAAAATGATAAACCATACGTTTGCCTGTACCGCGGCTCTACAAAAAAACGGTCCCCTGGCCTGGTTTGAGGCATATTACTATGTCTCCGTAAGCCGTGTTCACTTCTAAACTATGAACGACTTATGGAGAATTTTCTTAGCTTTAAGAATATTTATGTTTAATGTGTCGCCACTTTCTGGAACACGGGCGGAAAAATGATAAACGATACGTTTGCCTGTACCGCGGCTCTACAAAAAAACGTTCCCCTGCCCTGGTCTGACGCATATTAATATATCACCGAAAGCCGAGTACACTTTTAAACTATAAACGACTTATGGAGAATTTTCCTGGCTTTCTGAATATATAGGTTATATGCGTGGCCACCTTCCGGAACACGGTCGGAAAAATGATAAACGATACGTTTTCCTGTACCGCGGATCTACGAAAAAACGGTCCCCTGGCCTGGTCTGACGCATATTACTAAGTCTTTGAAAGCCGTGTACACTTATGAACAATGAACGACTTATGGAGAATTTTTTTAGCTTTCCAAATTTATATGTTAAATGCATGGCCACCTTCCGGAACACGGTCGGAAAAATGATAAACCATACGTTTGCCTGTACCGCGGCTCTACAAAAAAACGTTCCCCTGCCCTGGTCTGACGCATATTAATATATCACTGAAAGCCGAGTACACTTTTAAACTATAAACGACTTATGGAGATTTCTCCTGGCTTCCCGAATATATAGGTTATATGCGTCGCCACCTTCCGGAACACGGTCAGAAAAATGATAAACGATACGATTGCCTGTACCGTGGCTCTACAAAAAAACGGTCCCCTGGCCTGGTTTGACGCATATTACTAAGTCTTTGAAAGCAATGTACACTTATGAACAATGAACGACTTATGGAGAATTTTCTTAGCTTTCTGAATATTTATGTTTAATGTGTCGCCACCTTCCGGAACACGGGCGGAAAAATGATAAACGATACGTTTGCCTGTACCGCGGCTCTACAAAAAAACGTTCCCCTGCCCTGGTCTGACGCATATTAATATATCACCGAAAGCCGAGTACACTTTTAAACTATAAACGACATATGGAGAATTTTCCTGGCTTTCCGAAAATATAGGTTATATGAGTGGCCACCTTCCGGAACACGGTCGGAAAAATGATAAAAGATACGTTTTCCTGTACCGTGGATCTACGAAAAAACGGTCCCCTGGCCTGGTCTGACGCATATTACTAAGTCTTTGAAAGCCGTGTACACTTATGAACAATGAACGACTTACGGAGAATTTTTTTAGCTTTCCAAATTTATATGTTAAATGCGTGGCCACCTTCCGGAACACGGTCGGAAAAATGATAAACCATACGTTTGCCTGTACCGCGGCTCTACAAAAAAACGTTTCCCTGGCCTGGTCTGACGCATATTAATATATCACCGAAAGCCGAGTACACTTTTAAACTATGAACGACTTATGGAGATTTCTTCTGGCTTCCCGAATATATAGGTTATATGCGTCGCCACCTTCCGGAACATGGTCGGAAAAATGATAAACGATACGATTGCCTGTACCGCGGCTCTACAAAAAAACGGTCCCCTGGCCTGGTCTGACGCATATAACTAAGTCTTTGAAAGCCGTGTACACTTATGAACAAGGAACGACTTATGGAGAATTTTTTTAGCTTTCCAAATTTATATGTTAAATGCGTGGCCACTTTCCGGAACACGGTCGGAAAAATGATAAACCATAAGTTTGCCTGTACCGCGGCTCTACGAAAAAACGGTCCCCTGGCCTGGTCTGACGCATATTACTAAGTCCCCGAAAGCCGTGTACACTTCTAAACTATGAACGACTTATGGAGAATTTTCTTAGCTTTCTGAATATTTATGTTTAATGTGTCGCCACCTTCCGGAACACGGGTGGAAAAATGATAAACGATACGTTTGCCTGTACCGCGGCTCTACAAAAAAACGTTCCCCTGCCCTGGTCTGACGCATATTAATATATCACCGAAAGCCGAGTACACTTTTAAACTATAAACGACTTATGGAGAATTTTCCTGGCTTTCTGAATATATAGGTTATATGCGTGGCCACCTTCCGGAACACGGTCGGAAAAATGATAAACGATACGATTGCCTGTACCGCGGCTCTACAAAAAAACGGTCCCCTGGCCTGGTCTGACGCATATAACTAAGTCTTTGAAAGCCGTGTACACTTATGAACAAGGAACGACTTATGGAGAATTTTTTTAGCTTTCCAAATTTATATGTTAAATGCGTGGCCACTTTCCGGAACACGGTCGGAAAAATGATAAACCATAAGTTTGCCTGTACCGCGGCTCTACAAAAAAACGGTCCCCTGGCCTGGTTTGAGGCATATTACTATGTCCCCGAAAGCCGTGTACACTTCTAAACTATGAACGACTTATGGAGAATTTTCTTAGCTTTCTGAATATTTATGTTTAATGTGTCGCCACCTTCCGGAACACGGGCGGAAAAATGATAAACGATACGTTTGCCTGTACCGCGGCTCTACAAAAAAACGTTCCCCTGCCCTGGTCTGACGCATATTAATATATCACCGAAAGCCGAGTACACTTTTAAACTATAAACGACATATGGAGAATTTTCCTGGCTTTCCGAATATATAGGTTATATGCGTGGCCACCTTCCGGAACACGGTCGGAAAAATGATAAACGATACGTTTTCCTGTACCGCGGATCTACGAAAAAACGGTCCCCTGGCCTGGTCTGACGCATATTACTAAGTCTTTGAAAGCCGTGTACACTTATGAACAATGAACGACTTGTGGAGAATTTTTTTATCTTTCCGAATATATATGGTTGGTGTGTTGCCACCTTCCAGAACACGGTCGGAAAAATGATAAATGGCACGGTTGCCTGTACAAGAGGATCTACCAAAAGACGGTCCCCTGGCCTGGTTTGAGGCATATTACTATGTCCCCGAAAGCCGTGTACACTTCTAAACTATGAACGACTTATGGAGAATTTTCTTAGCTTTCTGAATATTTATGTTTAATGTGTCGCCACCTTCCGGAACACGGGCGGAAAAATGATAAACGATACGTTTGCCTGTACCGCGGCTCTACAAAAAAACGTTCCCCTGCCCTGGTCTGACGCATATTAATATATCACCGAAAGCCGAGTACACTTTTAAACTATAAACGACTTATGGAGAATTTTCCTGGCTTTCTGAATATATAGGTTATATGCGTGGCCACCTTCCGGAACACGGTCGGAAAAATGATAAACGATACGTTTTCCTGTACCGCGGATCTACGAAAAAACGGTCCCCTGGCCTGGTCTGACGCATATTACTTAGTCTTTGAAAGCCGTGTACACTTATGAACAATGAACGACTTATGGAGAATTTTTTTAGCTTTCCGAATATATATAGTTGGTGTGTTGCCACCTTCCGGAACACGGTCGGAAAAATGATAAATGGCACGGTTGCCTGTACAAGAGGATCTACCAAAAGACGGTCCCCTGGCCTGGTTTGAGGCATATTACTATGTCCCCGAAAGCCGTGTACACTTCTAAACTATGAACGACTTATGGAGAATTTTCTTAGCTTTCTGAATATTTATGTTTAATGTGTCGCCACCTTCCGGAACACGGGCGGAAAAATGATAAACGATACGTTTGCCTGTACCGCGGCTCTACAAAAAAACGTTCCCCTGCCCTGGTCTGACGCATATTAATATATCACCGAAAGCCGAGTACACTTTTAAACTATAAACGACTTATGGAGAATTTTCCTGGCTTTCTGAATATATAGGTTATATGCGTGGCCACCTTCCGGAACACGGTCGGAAAAATGATAAACGATACGTTTTCCTGTACCGCGGATCTACGAAAAAACGGTCCCCTGGCCTGGTCTGACGCATATTACTTAGTCTTTGAAAGCCGTGTACACTTATGAACAATGAACGACTTATGGAGAATTTTTTTAGCTTTCCGAATATATATAGTTGGTGTGTTGCCACCTTCCGGAACACGGTCGGAAAAATGATAAATGGCACGGTTGCCTGTACAAGAGGATCTACCAAAAGACGGTCCCCTGGCCTGGTTTGAGGCATATTACTATGTCCCCGAAAGCCGTGTACACTTCTAAACTATGAACGACTTATGGAGAATTTTCTTAGCTTTCTGAATATTTATGTTTAATGTGTCGCCACCTTCCGGAACACGGGCGGAAAAATGATAAACGATACGTTTGCCTGTACCGCGGCTCTACAAAAAAACGTTCCCCTGCCCTGGTCTGACGCATATTAATATATCACCGAAAGCCGAGTACACTTTTAAACTATAAACAACTTATGGAAAATTTTCCTGGCTTTCTGAATATATAGGTTATATGCGTGGCCACCTTCCGGAACACGGCCGGAAAAATGATAAACGATACGTTTTCCTGTACCGCGGATCTACGAAAAAACGGTCCCCTGGCCTGGTCTGACGCATATTACTTAGTCTTTGAAAGCCGTGTACACTTATGAACAATGAACGACTTATGGAGAATTTTTTTAGCTTTCCGAATATATATGGTTGGTGTGTTGCCACCTTCCGGAACACGGTCGGAAAAATGATAAATGGCACGGTTGCCTGTACAAGAGGATCTACCAAAAGACGGTCCCCTGGCCTGGTTTGAGGCATATTACTATGTCCCCGAAAGCCGTGTACACTTCTAAACTATGAACGACTTATGGAGAATTTTCTTAGCTTTCTGAATATTTATGTTAAATGCGTGGCCACTTTCCGGAACACGGTCGGAAAAATGATAAACCATAAGTTTGCCTGTACCGCGGCTCTACAAAAAAACGGTCCCCTGGCCTGGTCTGACGCATATTAATATATCACCGAAAGCCGAGTACACTTTTAAACTATAAACGACTTATGGAGAATTTTCCTGGCTTTCTGAATATATAGGTTATATGCGTGGCCACCTTCCGGAACACGGTCGGAAAAATGATAAACGATACGTTTTCCTGTACCGCGGATCTACGAAAAAACAGTCCCCTGGCCTGGTCTGACGCATATTACTAAGTCCTCAAAAGCCGTGTACACTTATGAACAATGAACGACTTATGGAGAATTTTTTTAGCTTTCCGAATATATATGGTTGGTGTGTTGCCACCTTCCGGAACACGGTCGGAAAAATGATAAATGGCACGGTTGCCTGTACAAGAGGATCTACCAAAAGACGGTCCCCTGGCCTGGTTTGAGGCATATTACTATGTCCCCGAAAGCCGTGTACACTTCTAAACTATGAACGACTTATGGAGAATTTTCTTAGCTTTCTGAATATTTATGTTTAATGTGTCGCCACCTTCCGGAACACGGGCGGAAAAATGATAAACGATACGTTTGCCTGTACCGCGGCTCTACAAAAAAACGTTCCCCTGCCCTGGTCTGACGCATATTAATATATCACCGAAAGCCGAGTACACTTTTAAACTATAAACGACTTATGGAGAATTTTCCTGGCTTTCCGAATATATAGGTTATATGCGTGGCCACCTTCCGGAACACGGTCGGAAAAATGATAAACGATACGATTGCCTGTACCGCGGCTCTACAAAAAAACGGTCTCCTGGCCTGGTCTGACGCATATTACTAAGTCTTTGAAAGCCGTGTACACTTATGAACAAGGAACGACTTATGGAGAATTTTTTTAGCTTTCCAAATTTATATGTTAAATGCGTGGCCACTTTCCGGAACACGGTCGGAAAAATGATAAACCATAAGTTTGCCTGTACCGCGGCTCTACAAAAAAACGGTCCCCTGGCCTGGTCTGACGCATATTACTATGTCCTCGAAAGCCGAGTACACTTTTAAACTATAAACGACTTATGGAGAATTTTCCTGGCTTCCCGAATATATAGGTTATATGCGTCGCCACCTTCCGGAACTTAATCGGAAAAATGATAAACGATACGATTGCCTGTACCGCGGATCTACGAAAAAACGGTCCCCTGGCCTGGTCTGATGCATATTAATATATCACCGAAAGCCGAGTACACTTTTAAACTATGAACGACTTATGGAAATTTCCCCCGGCTTCCCGAATATATAGGTTATATGCGTCGCCACCTTCCGGAACACGGTCGGAAAAATGATAAACGATACGATTGCCTGTACCGCGGCTCTACAAAAAAACAGTCCGCTGGCCTGGTCTGACGCATATTACTAAGTATTTGAAAGCCGTGTACACTTATGAACAATGAACAACTTATGGAGAATTTTTTTAGCTTTCCAAATTTATATGTTAAATGCATGGCCACCTTCCGGAACACGGTCGGAAAAATGATAAATGGCACGGTTGCCTGTACAAGAGGATCTACCAAAAGACGGTCCCCTGGCCTGGTTTGAGGCATATTACTATGTCCCCGACAGCCTTGTACACTTCTAAACTATGAACGACTTCTGGAGAATTTTCTTAGCTTTCTGAATATTTATGTTTAATGTGTCGCCACCTTCCGGAACACGGGCGGAAAAATGATAAACGATACGTTTGCCTGTACCGCGGCTCTACAAAAAAACGTTGCCCTGCCCTGGTCTGACGCATATTAATATATCACCGAAAGCTGAGTACACTTTTAAACTATAAACGACATATGGAGAATTTTCCTGGCTTTCCGAATATATAGGTTATATGCGTGGCCACCTTCCGGAACACGGTCGGAAAAATGATAAACGATACGTTTTCCTGTACCGCGGATCTACGAAAAAAAGGTCCCCTGGCCTGGTCTGACGCATATTACTAAGTCTTTGAAAGCCGTGTACACTTATGAACAATAAACGACTTATGGAGAATTTTTTTAGCTTTCCGAATATATATGGTTGGTGTGTTGCCACTTTCCGGAACACGGTCGGAAAAATGATAAATGGCACGGTTGCCTGTACAAGAGGATCTACCAAAAGACGGTCCCCTGGCCTGGTTTGAGGCATATTACTATGTCCCCGAAAGCCGTGTACACTTCTAAACTATGAACGACTTATGGAGAATTTTCTTAGCTTTCTGAATATTTATGTTTAATGTGTCGCCACCTTCCGGAACACGGGCGGAAAAATGATAAACGATACGTTTGCCTGTACCGCGGCTCTACAAAAAAACGTTCCCCTGCCCTGGTCTGACGCATATTAATATATCACCGAAAGCCGAGTACACTTTTAAACTATAAACGACTTATGGAGAATTTTCCTGGCTTTCTGAATATATAGGTTATATGCGTGGCCACCTTCCGGAACACGGTCGGAAAAATGATAAACGATACGTTTTCCTGTACCGCGGATCTACGAAAAAACGGTCCCCTGGCCTGGTCTGACGCATATTACTTAGTCTTTGAAAGCCGTGTACACTTATGAACAATGAACGACTTATGGAGAATTTTTTTAGCTTTCCGAATATATATGGTTGGTGTGTTGCCACCTTCCGGAACACGGTCGGAAAAATGATAAATGGCACGGTTGCCTGTACAAGAGGATCTACCAAAAGACGGTCCCCTGGCCTGGTTTGAGGCATATTACTATGTCCCCGAAAGCCGTGTACACTTCTAAACTATGAACGACTTATGGAGAATTTTCCTGGCTTTCTGAATATATAGGTTATATGCGTGGCCACCTTCCGGAACACGGTCGGAAAAATGATAAACGATACGTTTTCCTGTACCGCGGATCTACGAAAAAACGGTCCCCTGGCCTGGTCTGACGCATATTACTAAGTCTTTGAAAGCCGTGTACACTTATGAACAATGAACGACTTATGGAGAATTTTTTTAGCTTTCCGAATATATATGGTTGGTGTGTTGCCACCTTCCGGAACACGGTCGGAAAAATGATAAATGGCACGGTTGCCTGTACAAGAGGATCTACCAAAAGACGGTCCCCTGGCCTGGTTTGAGGCATATTACTATGTCCCCGAAAGCCGTGTACACTTCTAAACTATGAACGACTTATGGAGAATTTTCTTAGCTTTCTGAATATTTATGTTTAATGTGTCGCTACCTTCCGGAACACGGGAGGAAAAATGATAAACGATACGTTTGCCTGTACCGCGGCTCTACAAAAAAACGTTCCCCTGCCCTGGTCTGACGCATATTAATATATCACCGAAAGCCGAGTACACTTTTAAACTATAAACGACTTATGGAGAATTTTCCTGGCTTTCTGAATATATAGGTTATATGCGTGGCCACCTTCCGGAACACGGTCGGAAAAATGATAAACGATACGTTTTCCTGTACCGCGGATCTACGAAAAAACGGTCCCCTGGCCTGGTCTGACGCATATTACTAAGTCTTTGAAAGCCGTGTACACTTATGAACAATGAACGACTTATGGAGAATTTTTTTAGCTTTCCGAATATATATGGTTGGTGTGTTTGCCACCTTCCGGAACACGGTCGGAAAAATGATAAACGATACGATTGCCTGTACCACGGATCTACGAAAAAACGGTCCCCTGGCCTGGTCTGACGCATATTACTATGTCCTCGAAAGCCGAGTACACTTTTAAACTATAAACGACTTATGGAGAATTTTCCTGGCTTTCCGAATATATAGGTTATATGCGTGGCCACTTTCCGGAACACGGTCGGAAAAATGATAAACGAGACGTTTTCCTGTACCGCGGATCTACGAAAAAACGGTCCCCTGGGCTGGTCAGAGGTATAATACTATATACCCGAAAACCGTGTAGACTTCTGAACTATGAATTACTTATGGAGAATTTTCTTAGCTTCCCAAATATATATGGTTGGTGTGTTGCCACCTTCCGGAACACGGGCGGAAAAATGATAAACGATACGTTTGCCTGTACCGCGGCTCTACAAAAAAACGTTCCCCTGCCCTGGTCTGACGCATATTAATATATCACCGAAAGCCGAGTACACTTTTAAACTATAAACGACTTATGGAGATTTCTCCTGGCTTCCCGAATATATAGGTTATATGCGTCGCCACCTTCCGGAACACGGTCGGAAAAATGATAAACGATACGATTGCCTGTACCGTGGCTCTACAAAAAAACGTTCCCCTGCCCTGGTCTGACGCATATTAATATATCACCGAAAGCCGAGTACACTTTTAAACTATAAACGACTTATGGAAAATTTTCCTGGCTTTCTGAATATATAGGTTATATGCGTGGCCACCTTCCGGAACACGGCCGGAAAAATGATAAACGATACGTTTTCCTGTACCGCGGATCTACGAAAAAAACGGTCCCCTGGCCTGGTCTGACGCATATTACTTAGTCTTTGAAAGCCGTGTACACTTATGAACAATGAACGACTTATGGAGAATTTTTTTAGCTTTCCGAATATATATGGTTGGTGTGTTGCCACCTTCCGGAACACGGTCGGAAAAATGATAAATGGCACGGTTGCCTGTACAAGAGGATCTACCAAAAGACGGTCCCCTGGCCTGGTTTGAGGCATATTACTATGTCCCCGAAAGCCGTGTACACTTCTAAACTATGAACGACTTATGGAGAATTTTCTTAGCTTTCTGAATATTTATGTTAAATGCGTGGCCACTTTCCGGAACACGGTCGGAAAAATGATAAACCATAAGTTTGCCTGTACCGCGGCTCTACAAAAAAACGGTCCCCTGGCCTGGTCTGACGCATATTAATATATCACCGAAAGCCGAGTACACTTTTAAACTATAAACGACTTATGGAGAATTTTCCTGGCTTTCTGAATATATAGGTTATATGCGTGGCCACCTTCCGGAACACGGTCGGAAAAATGATAAACGATACGTTTTCCTGTACCGCGGATCTACGAAAAAACGGTCCCCTGGCCTGGTCTGACGCATATTACTTAGTCTTTGAAAGCCGTGTACACTTATGAACAATGAACGACTTATGGAGAATTTTTTTAGCTTTCCGAATATATATGGTTGGTGTGTTGCCACCTTCCGGAACACGGTCGGAAAAATGATAAATGGCACGGTTGCCTGTACAAGAGGATCTACCAAAAGACGGTCCCCTGGCCTGGTTTGAGGCATATTACTATGTCCCCGAAAGCCGTGTACACTTCTAAACTATGAACGACTTATGGAGAATTTTCTTAGCTTTCTGAATATTTATGTTTAATGTGTCGCCACCTTCCGGAACACGGGCGGAAAAATGATAAACGATACGTTTGCCTGTACCGCGGCTCTACAAAAAAACGTTCCCCTGCCCTGGTCTGACGCATATTAATATATCACCGAAAGCCGAGTACACTTTTAAACTATAAACGACTTATGGAGAATTTTCCTGGCTTTCCGAATATATAGGTTATATGCGTGGCCACCTTCCGGAACACGGTCGGAAAAATGATAAACGATACGATTGCCTGTACCGCGGCTCTACAAAAAAAACGGTCTCCTGGCCTGGTCTGACGCATATTACTAAGTCTTTGAAAGCCGTGTACACTTATGAACAAGGAACGACTTATGGAGAATTTTTTTAGCTTTCCAAATTTATATGTTAAATGCGTGGCCACTTTCCGGAACACGGTCGGAAAAATGATAAACCATAAGTTTGCCTGTACCGCGGCTCTACAAAAAAACGGTCCCCTGGCCTGGTCTGACGCATATTACTATGTCCTCGAAAGCCGAGTACACTTTTAAACTATAAACGACTTATGGAGAATTTTCCTGGCTTCCCGAATATATAGGTTATATGCGTCGCCACCTTCCGGAACTTAATCGGAAAAATGATAAACGATACGATTGCCTGTACCGCGGATCTACGAAAAAACGGTCCCCTGGCCTGGTCTGATGCATATTAATATATCACCGAAAGCCGAGTACACTTTTAAACTATGAACGACTTATGGAAATTTCCCCCCGGCTTCCCGAATATATAGGTTATATGCGTCGCCACCTTCCGGAACACGGTCGGAAAAATGATAAACGATACGATTGCCTGTACCGCGGCTCTACAAAAAAACAGTCCGCTGGCCTGGTCTGACGCATATTACTAAGTTTTTGAAAGCCGTGTACACTTATGAACAATGAACAACTTATGGAGAATTTTTTTAGCTTTCCAAATTTATATGTTAAATGCATGGCCACCTTCCGGAACACGGTCGGAAAAATGATAAATGGCACGGTTGCCTGTACAAGAGGATCTACCAAAAGACGGTCCCCTGGCCTGGTTTGAGGCATATTACTATGTCCCCGACAGCCTTGTACACTTCTAAACTATGAACGACTTATGGAGAATTTTCTTAGCTTTCTGAATATTTATGTTTAATGTGTCGCCACCTTCCGGAACACGGGCGGAAAAATGATAAACGATACGTTTTCCTGTACCGCGGATCTACGAAAAAACGGTCCCCTGGCCTGGTCTGACGCATATTACTTAGTCTTTGAAAGCCGTGTACACTTATGAACAATGAACGACTTATGGAGAATTTTTTTAGCTTTCCGAATATATATAGTTGGTGTGTTGCCACCTTCCGGAACACGGTCGGAAAAATGATAAATGGCACGGTTGCCTGTACAAGAGGATCTACCAAAAGACGGTCCCCTGGCCTGGTTTGAGGCATATTACTATGTCCCCGAAAGCCGTGTACACTTCTAAACTATGAACGACTTATGGAGAATTTTCTTAGCTTTCTGAATATTTATGTTTAATGTGTCGCCACCTTCCGGAACACGGGCGGAAAAATGATAAACGATACGTTTGCCTGTACCGCGGCTCTACAAAAAAACGTTCCCCTGCCCTGGTCTGACGCATATTAATATATCACCGAAAGCCGAGTACACTTTTAAACTATAAACAACTTATGGAAAATTTTCCTGGCTTTCTGAATATATAGGTTATATGCGTGGCCACCTTCCGGAACACGGCCGGAAAAATGATAAACGATACGTTTTCCTGTACCGCGGATCTACGAAAAAACGGTCCCCTGGCCTGGTCTGACGCATATTACTTAGTCTTTGAAAGCCGTGTACACTTATGAACAATGAACGACTTATGGAGAATTTTTTTAGCTTTCCGAATATATATGGTTGGTGTGTTGCCACCTTCCGGAACACGGTCGGAAAAATGATAAATGGCACGGTTGCCTGTACAAGAGGATCTACCAAAAGACGGTCCCCTGGCCTGGTTTGAGGCATATTACTATGTCCCCGAAAGCCGTGTACACTTCTAAACTATGAACGACTTATGGAGAATTTTCTTAGCTTTCTGAATATTTATGTTAAATGCGTGGCCACTTTCCGGAACACGGTCGGAAAAATGATAAACCATAAGTTTGCCTGTACCGCGGCTCTACAAAAAAACGGTCCCCTGGCCTGGTCTGACGCATATTAATATATCACCGAAAGCCGAGTACACTTTTAAACTATAAACGACTTATGGAGAATTTTCCTGGCTTTCTGAATATATAGGTTATATGCGTGGCCACCTTCCGGAACACGGTCGGAAAAATGATAAACGATACGTTTTCCTGTACCGCGGATCTACGAAAAAACAGTCCCCTGGCCTGGTCTGACGCATATTACTAAGTCCTCAAAAGCCGTGTACACTTATGAACAATGAACGACTTATGGAGAATTTTTTTAGCTTTCCGAATATATATGGTTGGTGTGTTGCCACCATCCGGAACACGGTCGGAAAAATGATAAATGGCACGGTTGCCTGTACAAGAGGATCTACCAAAAGACGGTCCCCTGGCCTGGTTTGAGGCATATTACTATGTCCCCGAAAGCCGTGTACACTTCTAAACTATGAACGACTTATGGAGAATTTTCTTAGCTTTCTGAATATTTATGTTTAATGTGTCGCCACCTTCCGGAACACGGGCGGAAAAATGATAAACGATACGTTTGCCTGTACCGCGGCTCTACAAAAAAACGTTCCCCTGCCCTGGTCTGACGCATATTAATATATCACCGAAAGCCGAGTACACTTTTAAACTATAAACGACTTATGGAGAATTTTTTTAGCTTTCCGAATATATATGGTTGGTGTGTTTGCCACCTTCCGGAACACGGTCGGAAAAATGATAAACGATACGATTGCCTGTACCACGGATCTACAAAAAAACGGTCTCCTGGCCTGGTCTGACGCATATTACTAAGTCTTTGAAAGCCGTGTACACTTATGAACAAGGAACGACTTATGGAGAATTTTTTTAGCTTTCCAAATTTATATGTTAAATGCGTGGCCACTTTCCGGAACACGGTCGGAAAAATGATAAACCATAAGTTTGCCTGTACCGCGGCTCTACAAAAAAACGGTCCCCTGGCCTGGTCTGACGCATATTACTATGTCCTCGAAAGCCGAGTACACTTTTAAACTATAAACGACTTATGGAGAATTTTCCTGGCTTCCCGAATATATAGGTTATATGCGTCGCCACCTTCCGGAACTTAATCGGAAAAATGATAAACGATACGATTGCCTGTACCGCGGATCTACGAAAAAACGGTCCCCTGGCCTGGTCTGATGCATATTAATATATCACCGAAAGCCGAGTACACTTTTAAACTATGAACGACTTATGGAAATTTCCCCCGGCTTCCCGAATATATAGGTTATATGCGTCGCCACCTTCCGGAACACGGTCGGAAAAATGATAAACGATACGATTGCCTGTACCGCGGCTCTACAAAAAAAACAGTCCGCTGGCCTGGTCTGACGCATATTACTAAGTATTTGAAAGCCGTGTACACTTATGAACAATGAACAACTTATGGAGAATTTTTTTAGCTTTCCAAATTTATATGTTAAATGCATGGCCACCTTCCGGAACACGGTCGGAAAAATGATAAATGGCACGGTTGCCTGTACAAGAGGATCTACCAAAAGACGGTCCCCTGGCCTGGTTTGAGGCATATTACTATGTCCCCGACAGCCTTGTACACTTCTAAACTATGAACGACTTATGGAGAATTTTCTTAGCTTTCTGAATATTTATGTTTAATGTGTCGCCACCTTCCGGAACACGGGCGGAAAAATGATAAACGATACGTTTGCCTGTACCGCGGCTCTACAAAAAAACGTTGCCCTGCCCTGGTCTGACGCATATTAATATATCACCGAAAGCCGAGTACACTTTTAAACTATAAACGACATATGGAGAATTTTCCTGGCTTTCCGAATATATAGGTTATATGCGTGGCCACCTTCCGGAACACGGTCGGAAAAATGATAAACGATACGTTTTCCTGTACCGCGGATCTACGAAAAAAAGGTCCCCTGGCCTGGTCTGACGCATATTACTAAGTCTTTGAAAGCCGTGTACACTTATGAACAATAAACGACTTATGGAGAATTTTTTTAGCTTTCCGAATATATATGGTTGGTGTGTTGCCACTTTCCGGAACACGGTCGGAAAAATGATAAATGGCACGGTTGCCTGTACAAGAGGATCTACCAAAAGACGGTCCCCTGGCCTGGTTTGAGGCATATTACTATGTCCCCGAAAGCCGTGTACACTTCTAAACTATGAACGACTTATGGAGAATTTTCTTAGCTTTCTGAATATTTATGTTTAATGTGTCGCCACCTTCCGGAACACGGGCGGAAAAATGATAAACGATACGTTTGCCTGTACCGCGGCTCTACAAAAAAACGTTCCCCTGCCCTGGTCTGACGCATATTAATATATCACCGAAAGCCGAGTACACTTTTAAACTATAAACGTCTTATGGAGAATTTTCCTGGCTTTCTGAATATATAGGTTATATGCGTGGCCACCTTCCGGAACACGGTCGGAAAAATGATAAACGATACGTTTTCCTGTACCGCGGATCTACGAAAAAACGGTCCCCTGGCCTGGTCTGACGCATATTACTAAGTCTTTGAAAGCCGTGTACACTTATGAACAATGAACGACTTATGGAGAATTTTTTTAGCTTTCCGAATATATATGGTTGGTGTGTTGCCACCTTCCGGAACACGGTCGGAAAAATGATAAATGGCACGGTTGCCTGTACAAGAGGATCTACCAAAAGACGGTCCCCTGGCCTGGTTTGAGGCATATTACTATGTCCCCGAAAGCCGTGTACACTTCTAAACTATGAACGACTTATGGAGAATTTTCTTAGCTTTCTGAATATTTATGTTTAATGTGTCGCTACCTTCCGGAACACGGGAGGAAAAATGATAAACGATACGTTTGCCTGTACCGCGGCTCTACAAAAAAACGTTCCCCTGCCCTGGTCTGACGCATATTAATATATCACCGAAAGCCGAGTACACTTTTAAACTATAAACGACTTATGGAGAATTTTCCTGGCTTTCTGAATATATAGGTTATATGCGTGGCCACCTTCCGGAACACGGTCGGAAAAATGATAAACGATACGTTTTCCTGTACCGCGGATCTACGAAAAAACGGTCCCCTGGCCTGGTCTGACGCATATTACTAAGTCTTTGAAAGCCGTGTACACTTATGAACAATGAACGACTTATGGAGAATTTTTTTAGCTTTCCGAATATATATGGTTGGTGTGTTTGCCACCTTCCGGAACACGGTCGGAAAAATGATAAACGATACGATTGCCTGTACCACGGATCTACGAAAAAACGGTCCCCTGGCCTGGTCTGACGCATATTACTATGTCCTCGAAAGCCGAGTACACTTTTAAACTATAAACGACTTATGGAGAATTTTCCTGGCTTTCCGAATATATAGGTTATATGCGTGGCCACTTTCCGGAACACGGTCGGAAAAATGATAAACGAGACGTTTTCCTGTACCGCGGATCTACGAAAAAACGGTCCCCTGGGCTGGTCAGAGGTATAATACTATATACCCGAAAACCGTGTAGACTTCTGAACTATGAATTACTTATGGAGAATTTTCTTAGCTTCCCAAATATATATGGTTGGTGTGTTGCCACCTTCCGGAACACGGGCGGAAAAATGATAAACGATACGTTTGCCTGTACCGCGGCTCTACAAAAAAACGTTCCCCTGCCCTGGTCTGACGCATATTAATATATCACCGAAAGCCGAGTACACTTTTAAACTATAAACGACTTATGGAGATTTCTCCTGGCTTCCCGAATATATAGGTTATATGCGTCGCCACCTTCCGGAACACGGTCGGAAAAATGATAAACGATACGATTGCCTGTACCGTGGCTCTACAAAAAAACGTTCCCCTGCCCTGGTCTGACGCATATTAATATATCACCGAAAGCCGAGTACACTTTTAAACTATAAACGACTTATGGAAAATTTTCCTGGCTTTCTGAATATATAGGTTATATGCGTGGCCACCTTCCGGAACACGGCCGGAAAAATGATAAACGATACGTTTTCCTGTACCGTGGATCTACGAAAAAACGGTCCCCTGGCCTGGTCTGACGCATATTACTTAGTCTTTGAAAGCCGTGTACACTTATGAACAATGAACGACTTATGGAGAATTTTTTTAGCTTTCCGAATATATATGGTTGGTGTGTTGCCACCTTCCGGAACACGGTCGGAAAAATGATAAATGGCACGGTTGCCTGTACAAGAGGATCTACCAAAAGACGGTCCCCTGGCCTGGTTTGAGGCATATTACTATGTCCCCGAAAGCCGTGTACACTTCTAAACTATGAACGACTTATGGAGAATTTTCTTAGCTTTCTGAATATTTATGTTAAATGCGTGGCCACTTTCCGGAACACGGTCGGAAAAATGATAAACCATAAGTTTGCCTGTACCGCGGCTCTACAAAAAAACGGTCCCCTGGCCTGGTCTGACGCATATTAATATATCACCGAAAGCCGAGTACACTTTTAAACTATAAACGACTTATGGAGAATTTTCCTGGCTTTCTGAATATATAGGTTATATGCGTGGCCACCTTCCGGAACACGGTCGGAAAAATGATAAACGATACGTTTTCCTGTACCGCGGATCTACGAAAAAACGGTCCCCTGGCCTGGTCTGACGCATATTACTTAGTCTTTGAAAGCCGTGTACACTTATGAACAATGAACGACTTATGGAGAATTTTTTTAGCTTTCCGAATATATATGGTTGGTGTGTTGCCACCTTCCGGAACACGGTCGGAAAAATGATAAATGGCACGGTTGCCTGTACAAGAGGATCTACCAAAAGACGGTCCCCTGGCCTGGTTTGAGGCATATTACTATGTCCCCGAAAGCCGTGTACACTTCTAAACTATGAACGACTTATGGAGAATTTTCTTAGCTTTCTGAATATTTATGTTTAATGTGTCGCCACCTTCCGGAACACGGGCGGAAAAATGATAAACGATACGTTTGCCTGTACCGCGGCTCTACAAAAAAACGTTCCCCTGCCCTGGTCTGACGCATATTAATATATCACCGAAAGCCGAGTACACTTTTAAACTATAAACGACTTATGGAGAATTTTCCTGGCTTTCCGAATATATAGGTTATATGCGTGGCCACCTTCCGGAACACGGTCGGAAAAATGATAAACGATACGATTGCCTGTACCGCGGCTCTACAAAAAAAACGGTCTCCTGGCCTGGTCTGACGCATATTACTAAGTCTTTGAAAGCCGTGTACACTTATGAACAAGGAACGACTTATGGAGAATTTTTTTAGCTTTCCAAATTTATATGTTAAATGCGTGGCCACTTTCCGGAACACGGTCGGAAAAATGATAAACCATAAGTTTGCCTGTACCGCGGCTCTACAAAAAAACGGTCCCCTGGCCTGGTCTGACGCATATTACTATGTCCTCGAAAGCCGAGTACACTTTTAAACTATAAACGACTTATGGAGAATTTTCCTGGCTTCCCGAATATATAGGTTATATGCGTCGCCACCTTCCGGAACTTAATCGGAAAAATGATAAACGATACGATTGCCTGTACCGCGGATCTACGAAAAAACGGTCCCCTGGCCTGGTCTGATGCATATTAATATATCACCGAAAGCCGAGTACACTTTTAAACTATGAACGACTTATGGAAATTTCCCCCGGCTTCCCGAATATATAGGTTATATGCGTCGCCACCTTCCGGAACACGGTCGGAAAAATGATAAACGATACGATTGCCTGTACCGCGGCTCTACAAAAAAACAGTCCGCTGGCCTGGTCTGACGCATATTACTAAGTTTTTGAAAGCCGTGTACACTTATGAACAATGAACAACTTATGGAGAATTTTTTTAGCTTTCCAAATTTATATGTTAAATGCATGGCCACCTTCCGGAACACGGTCGGAAAAATGATAAATGGCACGGTTGCCTGTACAAGAGGATCTACCAAAAGACGGTCCCCTGGCCTGGTTTGAGGCATATTACTATGTCCCCGACAGCCTTGTACACTTCTAAACTATGAACGACTTATGGAGAATTTTCTTAGCTTTCTGAATATTTATGTTTAATGTGTCGCCACCTTCCGGAACACGGGCGGAAAAATGATAAACGATACGTTTGCCTGTACCGCGGCTCTACAAAAAAACGTTGCCCTGCCCTGGTCTGACGCATATTAATATATCACCGAAAGCCGAGTACACTTTTAAACTATAAACGACATATGGAGAATTTTCCTGGCTTTCCGAATATATAGGTTATATAAGTGGCCACCTTCCGGAACACGGTCGGAAAAATGATAAACGATACGTTTTCCTGTACCGCGGATCTACGAAAAAAAGGTCCCCTGGCCTGGTCTGACGCATATTACTAAGTCTTTGAAAGCCGTGTACACTTATGAACAATAAACGACTTATGGAGAATTTTTTTAGCTTTCCGAATATATATGGTTGGTGTGTTGCCACTTTCCGGAACACGGTCGGAAAAATGATAAATGGCACGGTTGCCTGTACAAGAGGATCTACCAAAAGACGGTCCCCTGGCCTGGTTTGAGGCATATTACTATGTCCCCGAAAGCCGTGTACACTTCTAAACTATGAACGACTTATGGAGAATTTTCTTAGCTTTCTGAATATTTATGTTTAATGTGTCGCTACCTTCCGGAACACGGGAGGAAAAATGATAAACGATACGTTTGCCTGTACCGCGGCTCTACAAAAAAACGTTCCCCTGCCCTGGTCTGACGCATATTAATATATCACCGAAAGCCGAGTACACTTTTAAACTATAAACGACTTATGGAGAATTTTCCTGGCTTTCTGAATATATAGGTTATATGCGTGGCCACCTTCCGGAACACGGTCGGAAAAATGATAAACGATACGTTTTCCTGTACCGCGGATCTACGAAAAAACGGTCCCCTGGCCTGGTCTGACGCATATTACTAAGTCTTTGAAAGCCGTGTACACTTATGAACAATGAACGACTTATGGAGAATTTTTTTAGCTTTCCGAATATATATGGTTGGTGTGTTTGCCACCTTCCGGAACACGGTCGGAAAAATGATAAACGATACGATTGCCTGTACCACGGATCTACGAAAAAACGGTCCCCTGGCCTGGTCTGACGCATATTACTATGTCCTCGAAAGCCGAGTACACTTTTAAACTATAAACGACTTATGGAGAATTTTCCTGGCTTTCCGAATATATAGGTTATATGCGTGGCCACTTTCCGGAACACGGTCGGAAAAATGATAAACGAGACGTTTTCCTGTACCGCGGATCTACGAAAAAACGGTCCCCTGGGCTGGTCAGAGGTATAATACTATATACCCGAAAACCGTGTAGACTTCTGAACTATGAATTACTTATGGAGAATTTTCTTAGCTTCCCAAATATATATGGTTGGTGTGTTGCCACCTTCCGGAACACGGGCGGAAAAATGATAAACGATACGTTTGCCTGTACCGCGGCTCTACAAAAAAACGTTCCCCTGCCCTGGTCTGACGCATATTAATATATCACCGAAAGCCGAGTACACTTTTAAACTATAAACGACTTATGGAGATTTCTCCTGGCTTCCCGAATATATAGGTTATATGCGTCGCCACCTTCCGGAACACGGTCGGAAAAATGATAAACGATACGATTGCCTGTACCGTGGCTCTACAAAAAAACGTTCCCCTGCCCTGGTCTGACGCATATTAATATATCACCGAAAGCCGAGTACACTTTTAAACTATAAACGACTTATGGAAAATTTTCCTGGCTTTCTGAATATATAGGTTATATGCGTGGCCACCTTCCGGAACACGGCCGGAAAAATGATAAACGATACGTTTTCCTGTACCGTGGATCTACGAAAAAACGGTCCCCTGGCCTGGTCTGACGCATATTACTTAGTCTTTGAAAGCCGTGTACACTTATGAACAATGAACGACTTATGGAGAATTTTTTTAGCTTTCCGAATATATATGGTTGGTGTGTTGCCACCTTCCGGAACACGGTCGGAAAAATGATAAATGGCACGGTTGCCTGTACAAGAGGATCTACCAAAAGACGGTCCCCTGGCCTGGTTTGAGGCATATTACTATGTCCCCGAAAGCCGTGTACACTTCTAAACTATGAACGACTTATGGAGAATTTTCTTAGCTTTCTGAATATTTATGTTAAATGCGTGGCCACTTTCCGGAACACGGTCGGAAAAATGATAAACCATAAGTTTGCCTGTACCGCGGCTCTACAAAAAAACGGTCCCCTGGCCTGGTCTGACGCATATTAATATATCACCGAAAGCCGAGTACACTTTTAAACTATAAACGACTTATGGAGAATTTTCCTGGCTTTCTGAATATATAGGTTATATGCGTGGCCACCTTCCGGAACACGGTCGGAAAAATGATAAACGATACGTTTTCCTGTACCGCGGATCTACGAAAAAACGGTCCCCTGGCCTGGTCTGACGCATATTACTTAGTCTTTGAAAGCCGTGTACACTTATGAACAATGAACGACTTATGGAGAATTTTTTTAGCTTTCCGAATATATATGGTTGGTGTGTTGCCACCTTCCGGAACACGGTCGGAAAAATGATAAATGGCACGGTTGCCTGTACAAGAGGATCTACCAAAAGACGGTCCCCTGGCCTGGTTTGAGGCATATTACTATGTCCCCGAAAGCCGTGTACACTTCTAAACTATGAACGACTTATGGAGAATTTTCTTAGCTTTCTGAATATTTATGTTTAATGTGTCGCCACCTTCCGGAACACGGGCGGAAAAATGATAAACGATACGTTTGCCTGTACCGCGGCTCTACAAAAAAACGTTCCCCTGCCCTGGTCTGACGCATATTAATATATCACCGAAAGCCGAGTACACTTTTAAACTATAAACGACTTATGGAGAATTTTCCTGGCTTTCCGAATATATAGGTTATATGCGTGGCCACCTTCCGGAACACGGTCGGAAAAATGATAAACGATACGATTGCCTGTACCGCGGCTCTACAAAAAAACGGTCTCCTGGCCTGGTCTGACGCATATTACTAAGTCTTTGAAAGCCGTGTACACTTATGAACAAGGAACGACTTATGGAGAATTTTTTTAGCTTTCCAAATTTATATGTTAAATGCGTGGCCACTTTCCGGAACACGGTCGGAAAAATGATAAACCATAAGTTTGCCTGTACCGCGGCTCTACAAAAAAAACGGTCCCCTGGCCTGGTCTGACGCATATTACTATGTCCTCGAAAGCCGAGTACACTTTTAAACTATAAACGACTTATGGAGAATTTTCCTGGCTTCCCGAATATATAGGTTATATGCGTCGCCACCTTCCGGAACTTAATCGGAAAAATGATAAACGATACGATTGCCTGTACCGCGGATCTACGAAAAAACGGTCCCCTGGCCTGGTCTGATGCATATTAATATATCACCGAAAGCCGAGTACACTTTTAAACTATGAACGACTTATGGAAATTTCCCCCGGCTTCCCGAATATATAGGTTATATGCGTCGCCACCTTCCGGAACACGGTCGGAAAAATGATAAACGATACGATTGCCTGTACCGCGGCTCTACAAAAAAACAGTCCGCTGGCCTGGTCTGACGCATATTACTAAGTTTTTGAAAGCCGTGTACACTTATGAACAATGAACAACTTATGGAGAATTTTTTTAGCTTTCCAAATTTATATGTTAAATGCATGGCCACCTTCCGGAACACGGTCGGAAAAATGATAAATGGCACGGTTGCCTGTACAAGAGGATCTACCAAAAGACGGTCCCCTGGCCTGGTTTGAGGCATATTACTATGTCCCCGACAGCCTTGTACACTTCTAAACTATGAACGACTTATGGAGAATTTTCTTAGCTTTCTGAATATTTATGTTTAATGTGTCGCCACCTTCCGGAACACGGGCGGAAAAATGATAAACGATACGTTTGCCTGTACCGCGGCTCTACAAAAAAACGTTGCCCTGCCCTGGTCTGACGCATATTAATATATCACCGAAAGCCGAGTACACTTTTAAACTATAAACGACATATGGAGAATTTTCCTGGCTTTCCGAATATATAGGTTATATAAGTGGCCACCTTCCGGAACACGGTCGGAAAAATGATAAACGATACGTTTTCCTGTACCGCGGATCTACGAAAAAAAGGTCCCCTGGCCTGGTCTGACGCATATTACTAAGTCTTTGAAAGCCGTGTACACTTATGAACAATAAACGACTTATGGAGAATTTTTTTAGCTTTCCGAATATATATGGTTGGTGTGTTGCCACTTTCCGGAACACGGTCGGAAAAATGATAAATGGCACGGTTGCCTGTACAAGAGGATCTACCAAAAGACGGTCCCCTGGCCTGGTTTGAGGCATATTACTATGTCCCCGAAAGCCGTGTACACTTCTAAACTATGAACGACTTATGGAGAATTTTCTTAGCTTTCTGAATATTTATGTTTAATGTGTCGCCACCTTCCGGAACACGGGCGGAAAAATGATAAACGATACGTTTGCCTGTACCGCGGCTCTACAAAAAAACGTTCCCCTGCCCTGGTCTGACGCATATTAATATATCACCGAAAGCCGAGTACACTTTTAAACTATAAACGTCTTATGGAGATTTTTCCTGGCTTTCTGAATATATAGGTTATATGCGTGGCCACCTTCCGGAACACGGTCGGAAAAATGATAAACGATACGTTTTCCTGTACCGCGGATCTACGAAAAAAAGGTCCCCTGGCCTGGTCTGACGCATATTACTAAGTCTTTGAAAGCCGTGTACACTTATGAACAATAAACGACTTATGGAGAATTTTTTTAGCTTTCCGAATATATATGGTTGGTGTGTTGCCACTTTCCGGAACACGGTCGGAAAAATGATAAATGGCACGGTTGCCTGTACAAGAGGATCTACCAAAAGACGGTCCCCTGGCCTGGTTTGAGGCATATTACTATGTCCCCGAAAGCCGTGTACACTTCTAAACTATGAACGACTTATGGAGAATTTTCTTAGCTTTCTGAATATTTATGTTTAATGTGTCGCCACCTTCCGGAACACGGGCGGAAAAATGATAAACGATACGTTTGCCTGTACCGCGGCTCTACAAAAAAACGTTCCCCTGCCCTGGTCTGACGCATATTAATATATCACCGAAAGCCGAGTACACTTTTAAACTATAAACGACTTATGGAGAATTTTCCTGGCTTTCTGAATATATAGGTTATATGCGTGGCCACCTTCCGGAACACGGTCGGAAAAATGATAAACGATACGTTTTCCTGTACCGCGGATCTACGAAAAAACGGTCCCCTGGCCTGGTCTGACGCATATTACTAAGTCTTTGAAAGCCGTGTACACTTATGAACAATGAACGACTTATGGAGAATTTTTTTAGCTTTCCGAATATATATGGTTGGTGTGTTTGCCACCTTCCGGAACACGGTCGGAAAAATGATAAACGATACGATTGCCTGTACCACGGATCTACGAAAAAACGGTCCCCTGGCCTGGTCTGACGCATATTACTATGTCCTCGAAAGCCGAGTACACTTTTAAACTATAAACGACTTATGGAGAATTTTCCTGGCTTTCCGAATATATAGGTTATATGCGTGGCCACTTTCCGGAACACGGTCGGAAAAATGATAAACGAGACGTTTTCCTGTACCGCGGATCTACGAAAAAACGGTCCCCTGGGCTGGTCAGAGGTATAATACTATATACCCGAAAACCGTGTAGACTTCTGAACTATGAATTACTTATGGAGAATTTTCTTAGCTTCCCAAATATATATGGTTGGTGTGTTGCCACCTTCCGGAACACGGGCGGAAAAATGATAAACGATACGTTTGCCTGTACCGCGGCTCTACAAAAAAACGTTCCCCTGCCCTGGTCTGACGCATATTAATATATCACCGAAAGCCGAGTACACTTTTAAACTATAAACGACTTATGGAGATTTCTCCTGGCTTCCCGAATATATAGGTTATATGCGTCGCCACCTTCCGGAACACGGTCGGAAAAATGATAAACGATACGATTGCCTGTACCGTGGCTCTACAAAAAAACGGTCCCCTGGCCTGGTCTGACGCATATTACTAAGTCTTTGAAAGCCATGTACACTTATGAACAATGAACGACTTATGGAGAATTTTTTTAGCTTTCCAAATTTATATGTTAAATGCGTGGCCACTTTCCGGAACACGGTCGGAAAAATGATAAACCATACGTTTGCCTGTACCGCAGCTCTACGAAAAAACGGTCCCCTGGCCTGGTCTGACGCATATTACTAAGTCTTTGAAAGCCATGTACACTTATGAACAATGAACGACTTATGGAGAATTTTCTTAGCTTTCTGAATATTTATGTTTAATGTGTCGCCACCTTCCGGAACACGGGCGGAAAAATGATAAACGATACGTTTGCCTGTACCGCGGCTCTACAAAAAAACGTTCCCCTGCCCTGGTCTGACGCATATTAATATATCACCGAAAGCCGAGTACACTTTTAAACTATAAACGACATATGGAGAATTTTCCTGGCTTTCCGAATATATAGGTTATATGCGTGGCCACCTTCCGGAACACGGTCGGAAAAATGATAAATGGCACGGTTGCCTGTACAAGAGGATCTACCAAAAGACGGTCCCCTGGCCTGGTTTGAGGCATATTACTATGTCCCCGAAAGCCGTGTACACTTCTAAACTATGAACGACTTATGGAGAATTTTCTTAGCTTTCTGAATATTTATGTTTAATGTGTCGCCACCTTCCGGAACACGGGCGGAAAAATGATAAACGATACGTTTGCCTGTACCGCGGCTCTACAAAAAAACGTTCCCCTGCCCTGGTCTGACGCATATTAATATATCACCGAAAGCCGAGTACACTTTTAAACTATAAACGACTTATGGAGAATTTTCCTGGCTTTCTGAATATATAGGTTATATGCGTGGCCACCTTCCGGAACACGATCGGAAAAATGATAAACGATACGTTTTCCTGTACCGCGGATCTACGAAAAAACGGTCCCCTGGCCTGGTCTGACGCATATTACTAAGTCTTTGAAAGCCGTGTACACTTATGAACAATTAACGACTTATGGAGAATTTTTTTAGCTTTCCGAATATATATGGTTGGTGTGTTGCCACCTTCCGGAACACGGTCGGAAAAATGATAAATGGCACGGTTGCCTGTACAAGAGGATCTACCAAAAGACGGTCCCCTGGCCTGGTTTGAGGCATATTAATATATCACCGAAAGCCGAGTACACTTTTAAACTATAAACGACTTATGGAGAATTTTCCTGGCTTTCTGAATATATAGGTTATATGCGTGGCCACCTTCCGGAACACGGTCGGAAAAATGATAAACGATACGTTTTCCTGTACCGCGGATCTACGAAAAAACGGTCCCCTGGCCTGGTCTGACGCATATTACTAAGTCTTTGAAAGCCGTGTATACTTATGAACAATGAACGACTTATGGAGAATTTTTTTAGCTTTCCGAATATATATGGTTGGTGTGTTTGCCACCTTCCGGAACACGGTCGGAAAAATGATAAACGATACGATTGCCTGTACCACGGATCTACGAAAAAACGGTCCCCTGGCCTGGTCTGACGCATATTACTATGTCCTCGAAAGCCGAGTACACTTTTAAACTATAAACGACTTATGGAGAATTTTCCTGGCTTTCCGAATATATAGGTTATATGCGTGGCCACCTTCCGGAACACGGTCGGAAAAATGATAAACGAGACGTTTTCCTGTACCGCGGATCTACGAAAAAACGGTCCCCTGGGCTGGTCAGAGGTATAATACTATATACCCGAAAACCGTGTAGACTTCTGAACTATGAATTACTTATGGAGAATTTTCTTAGCTTCCCAAATATATATGGTTGGTGTGTTGCCACCTTCCGGAACACGGGCGGAAAAATGATAAACGATACGTTTGCCTGTACCGCGGCTCTACAAAAAAACGTTCCCCTGCCCTGGTCTGACGCATATTAATATATCACCGAAAGCCGAGTACACTTTTAAACTATAAACGACTTATGGAGATTTCTCCTGGCTTCCCGAATATATAGGTTATATGCGTCGCCACCTTCCGGAACACGGTCGGAAAAATGATAAACGATACGATTGCCTGTACCGTGGCTCTACAAAAAAACGGTCCCCTGGCCTGGTCTGACGCATATTACTAAGTCTTTGAAAGCCATGTACACTTATGAACAATGAACGACTTATGGAGAATTTTTTTAGCTTTCCAAATTTATATGTTAAATGCGTGGCCACTTTCCGGAACACGGTCGGAAAAATGATAAATGGCACGGTTGCCTGTACAAGAGGATCTACCAAAAGACGGTCCCCTGGCCTGGTTTGAGGCATATTACTATGTCCCCGACAGCCTTGTACACTTCTAAACTATGAACGACTTATGGAGAATTTTCTTAGCTTTCTGAATATTTATGTTTAATGTGTCGCCACCTTCCGGAACACGGGCGGAAAAATGATAAACGATACGTTTGCCTGTACCGCGGCTCTACAAAAAAACGTTCCCCTGCCCTGGTCTGACGCATATTAATATATCACCGAAAGCCGAGTACACTTTTAAACTATAAACGACATATGGAGAATTTTCCTGGCTTTCCGAATATATAGGTTATATGCGTGGCCACCTTCCGGAACACGGTCGGAAAAATGATAAACGATACGTTTTCCTGTACCGCAAATCTACGAAAAAAAGGTCCCCTGGCCTGGTCTGACGCATATTACTAAGTCTTTGAAAGCCGTGTACACTTATGAACAATGAACGACTTATGGAGAATTTTTTTAGCTTTCCGAATATATATGGTTGGTGTGTTGCCACCTTCCGGAACACGGTCGGAAAAATGATAAATGGCACGGTTGCCTGTACAAGAGGATCTACCAAAAGACGGTCCCCTGGCCTGGTTTGAGGCATATTACTATGTCCCCGAAAGCCGTGTACACTTCTAAACTATGAACGACTTATGGAGAATTTTCTTAGCTTTCTGAATATTTATGTTTAATGTGTCGCCACCTTCCGGAACACGGGCGGAAAAATGATAAACGATACGTTTGCCTGTACCGCGGCTCTACAAAAAAAACGTTCCCCTGCCCTGGTCTGACGCATATTAATATATCACCGAAAGCCGAGTACACTTTTAAACTATAAACGACTTATGGAGAATTTTCCTGGCTTTCTGAATATATAGGTTATATGCGTGGCCACCTTCCGGAACACGGTCGGAAAAATGATAAACGATACGTTTTCCTGTACCGCGGATCTACGAAAAAACGGTCCCCTGGCCTGGTCTGACGCATATTACTAAGTCTTTGAAAGCCGTGTACACTTATGAACAATGAACGACTTATGGAGAATTTTTTTAGCTTTCCGAATATATATGGTTGGTGTGTTGCCACCTTCCGGAACACGGTCGGAAAAATGATAAACGATACGATTGCCTGTACCACGGATCTACGAAAAAACGGTCCCCTGGCCTGGTCTGACGCATATTACTATGTCCTCGAAAGCCGAGTACACTTTTAAACTATAAACGACTTATGGAGAATTTTCCTGGCTTTCCGAATATATAGGTTATATGCGTGGCCACCTTCCGGAACACGGTCGGAAAAATGATAAACGAGACGTTTTCCTGTACCGCGGATCTACGAAAAAACGGTCCCCTGGGCTGGTCAGAGGTATAATACTATATACCCGAAAGCCGTGTACACTTCTAAACTATGAACGACTTATGGAGAATTTTCTTAGCTTTCTGAATATTTATGGTTGGTGTGTTGCCACCTTCCGGAACACGGGCGGAAAAATGATAAACGATACGTTTGCCTGTACCGCGGCTCTACAAAAAAAACGTTCCCCTGCCCTGGTCTGACGCATATTAATATATCACCGAAAGCCGAGTACACTTTTAAACTATAAACGACTTATGGAGATTTCTCCTGGCTTCCCGAATATATAGGTTATATGCGTCGCCACCTTCCGGAACACGGTCGGAAAAATGATAAACGATACGATTGCCTGTACCGTGGCTCTACAAAAAAACGGTCCCCTGGCCTGGTCTGACGCATATTACTAAGTCTTTGAAAGCCATGTACACTTATGAACAATGAACGACTTATGGAGAATTTTTTTAGCTTTCCAAATTTATATGTTAAATGCGTGGCCACTTTCCGGAACACGGTCGGAAAAATGATAAACCATACGTTTGCCTGTACCGCAGCTCTACGAAAAAACGGTCCCCTGGCCTGGTCTGACGCATATTACTAAGTCTTTGAAAGCCGTGTACACTTCTGAACTTTGAACGACTTATGGAGAATTTTCTGAGCTTTCCGAATATATATGGTTGGTGTGTTGCCACCTTCCGGAACACGGTCGGAAAAATGATAAATGGCACGGTTGCCTGTACAAGAGGATCTACCAAAAGACGGTCCCCTGGCCTGGTTTGAGGCATATTAATATATCACCGAAAGCCGAGTACACTTTTAAACTATAAACGACATATGGAGAATTTTCCTGGCTTTCCGAATATATAGGTTATATGCGTGGCCACCTTCCGGAACACGGTCGGAAAAATGATAAACGATACGTTTTCCTGTACCGCAAATCTACGAAAAAAAGGTCCCCTGGCCTGGTCTGACGCATATTACTAAGTCTTTGAAAGCCGTGTACACTTATGAACAATGAACGACTTATGGAGAATTTTTTTAGCTTTCCGAATATATATGGTTGGTGTGTTGCCACCTTCCGGAACACGGTCGGAAAAATGATAAATGGCACGGTTGCCTGTACAAGAGGATCTACCAAAAGACGGTCCCCTGGCCTGGTTTGAGGCATATTACTATGTCCCCGAAAGCCGTGTACACTTCTAAACTATGAACGACTTATGGAGAATTTTCTTAGCTTTCTGAATATTTATGTTTAATGTGTCGCCACCTTCCGGAACACGGGCGGAAAAATGATAAACGATACGTTTGCCTGTACCGCGGCTCTACAAAAAAAACGTTCCCCTGCCCTGGTCTGACGCATATTAATATATCACCGAAAGCCGAGTACACTTTTAAACTATAAACGACTTATGGAGATTTTTCCTGGCTTCCCGAATATATAGGTTATATGCGTCGCCACCTTCCGGAACTTAATCGGAAAAATGATAATCGATACGATTGCCTGTACCGCGGATCTACGAAAAAACGGTCCCCTGGCCTGGTCTGACGCATATTACTATGTCCTCGAAAGCCGAGTACACTTTTAAACTATAAACGACTTATGGAGAATTTTCCTGGCTTTCCGAATATATAGGTTATATGCGTGGCCACCTTCCGGAACACGGTCGGAAAAATGATAAATGGCACGGTTGCCTGTACAAGAGGATCTACCAAAAGACGGTCCCCTGGCCTGGTTTGAGGCATATTACTATGTCCCCGACAGCCATGTACACTTCTAAACTATGAACGACTTATGGAGAATTTTCTTAGCTTTCCGAATATATATGGTTGGTGTGTTGCCACCTTCCGAAACACGGTCGGAAAAATGATAAACGATACGATTGCCTGTACCACGGATCTACGAAAAAACGGTCCCCTGGCCTGGTCTGACGCATATTACTATGTCCTCGAAAGCCGAGTACACTTTTGAACTAAGAACGACTTATGGAGAATTTTCCTGGCTTTCCAAATATATAGGTTATATGCGTGGCCACCTTCCGGAACACGGTCGGAAAAATGATAAACGATACGATTGCCTGTACTGCGGCTCTACAAAAAAACAGTCCGCTGGCCTGGTCTGACGCATATTACTAAGTTTTTGAAAGCCGAGTACACTTTTAAACTATAAACGACTTATGGAGAATTTTCCTGGCTTTCTGAATATATAGGTTATATGCGTGGCCACCTGCCGGGACACGGTCGGAAAAATGATAAACCATACGTTTGCCTGTACCGCAGCTCTACGAAAAAACGGTCCCCTGGCCTGGTCTGACGCATATTACTAAGTCTTTGAAAGCCGTGTACACTTCTGAACTTTGAACGACTTATGGAGAATTTTCTGAGCTTTCCGAATATATATGGTTGGTGTGTTGCCACCTTCCGGAACACGGTCGGAAAAATGATAAATGGCACGGTTGCCTGTACAAGAGGATCTACCAAAAGACGGTCCCCTGGCCTGGTTTGAGGCATATTACTATGTCCCCGACAGCCTTGTACACTTCTAAACTATGAACGACTTATGGAGAATTTTCTTAGCTTTCTGAATATTTATGTTTAATGTGTCGCCACCTTCCGGAACACGGGCGGAAAAATGATAAACGATACGTTTGCCTGTACCGCGGCTCTACAAAAAAACGTTGCCCTGCCCTGGTCTGACGCATATTAATATATCACCGAAAGCCGAGTACACTTTTAAACTATAAACGACATATGGAGAATTTTCCTGGCTTTCCGAATATATAGGTTATATGCGTGGCCACCTTCCGGAACACGGTCGGAAAAATGATAAACGATACGTTTTCCTGTACCGCGGATCTACGAAAAAAAGGTCCCCTGGCCTGGTCTGACGCATATTACTAAGTCTTTGAAAGCCGTGTACACTTATGAACAATGAACGACTTATGGAGAATTTTTTTAGCTTTCCGAATATATATGGTTGGTGTGTTGCCACCTTCCGGAACACGGTCGGAAAAATGATAAATGGCACGGTTGCCTGTACAAGAGGATCTACCAAAAGACGGTCCCCTGGCCTGGTTTGAGGCATATTAATATATCACCGAAAGCCGAGTACACTTTTAAACTATAAACGACATATGGAGAATTTTCCTGGCTTTCCGAATATATAGGTTATATGCGTGGCCACCTTCCGGAACACGGTCGGAAAAATGATAAACGATACGTTTTCCTGTACCGCGGCTCTACAAAAAAACGTACCCCTGCCCTGGTCTGACGCATATTAATATATCACCGAAAGCCGAGTACACTTTTAAACTATAAACGACTTATGGAGAATTTTCCTGGCTTTCTGAATATATAGGTTATATGCGTGGCCACCTTCCGGAACACGGTCGGAAAAATGATAAACGATACGTTTTCCTGTACCGCGAATCTACGAAAAAACGGTCCCCTGGCCTGGTCTGACGCATATTACTAAGTCTTTGAAAGCCGTGTACACTTATGAACAATGAACGACTTATGGAGAATTTTTTTAGCTTTCCGAATATATATGGTTGGTGTGTTGCCACCTTCCGGAACACGGTCGGAAAAATGATAAACGATACGATTGCCTGAACCACGGATCTACGAAAAAACGGTCCCCTGGCCTGGTCTGACGCATATTACTATGTCCTCGAAAGCCGAGTACACTTTTAAACTATAAACGACTTATGGAGAATTTTCCTGGCTTTCCGAATATATAGGTTATATGCGTGGCCACCTACCGGAACACGGTACGAAAAATGATAAACGAGACGTTTTCCTGTACCGCGGATCTACGAAAAAACGGTCCCCTGGGCTGGTCAGAGGTATAATACTATATACCCGAAAACCGTGTAGACTTCTGAACTATGAATTACTTATGGAGAATTTTCTTAGCTTCCCAAATATATATGGTTGGTGTGTTGCCACCTTCCGGAACACGGGCGGAAAAATGATAAACGATACGTTTGCCTGTACCGCGGCTCTACAAAAAAACGTTCCCCTGCCCTGGTCTGACGCATATTAATATATCACCGAAAGCCGAGTACACTTTTAAACTATAAACGACTTATGGAGATTTCTCCTGGCTTCCCGAATATATAGGTTATATGCGTCGCCACCTTCCGGAACACTGTCGGAAAAATGATAAACGATACGATTGCCTGTACCGTGGCTCTACAAAAAAACGGTCCCCTGGCCTGGTCTGACGCATATTACTAAGTCTTTGAAAGCCATGTACACTTATGAACAATGAACGACTTATGGAGAATTTTTTTAGCTTTCCAAATTTATATGTTAAATGCGTGGCCACTTTCCGGAACACGGTCGGAAAAATGATAAACCATACGTTTGCCTGTACCGCAGCTCTACGAAAAAACGGTCCCCTGGCCTGGGCTGACGCATATTACTAAGTCTTTGAAAGCCGTGTACACTTCTGAACTTTGAACGACTTATGGAGAATTTTCTGAGCTTTCCGAATATATATGGTTGGTGTGTTGCCACCTTCCGGAACACGGTCGGAAAAATGATAAATGGCACGGTTGCCTGTACAAGAGGATCTACCAAAAGACGGTCCCCTGGCCTGGTTTGAGGCATATTACTATGTCCCCGACAGCCTTGTACACTTCTAAACTATGAACGACTTATGGAGAATTTTCTTAGCTTTCTGAATATTTATGTTTAATGTGTCGCCACCTTCCGGAACACGGGCGGAAAAATGATAAACGATACGTTTGCCTGTACCGCGGCTCTACAAAAAAACGTTGCCCTGCCCTGGTCTGACGCATATTAATATATCACCGAAAGCCGAGTACACTTTTAAACTATAAACGACATATGGAGAATTTTCCTGGCTTTCCGAATATATAGGTTATATGCGTGGCCACCTTCCGGAACACGGTCGGAAAAATGATAAACGATACGTTTTCCTGTACCGCGGATCTACGAAAAAAAGGTCCCCTGGCCTGGTCTGACGCATATTACTAAGTCTTTGAAAGCCGTGTACACTTATGAACAATGAACGACTTATGGAGAATTTTTTTAGCTTTCCGAATATATATGGTTGGTGTGTTGCCACTTTCCGGAACACGGTCGGAAAAATGATAAATGGCACGGTTGCCTGTACAAGAGGATCTACCAAAAGACGGTCCCCTGGCCTGGTTTGAGGCATATTACTATGTCCCCGAAAGCCGTGTACACTTCTAAACTATGAACGACTTATGGAGAATTTTCTTAGCTTTCTGAATATTTATGTTTAATGTGTCGCCACCTTCCGGAACACGGGCGGAAAAATGATAAACGATACGTTTGCCTGTACCGCGGCTCTACAAAAAAACGTTCCCCTGCCCTGGTCTGACGCATATTAATATATCACCGAAAGCCGAGTACACTTTTAAACTATAAACGTCTTATGGAGAATTTTCCTGGCTTTCTGAATATATAGGTTATATGCGTGGCCACCTTCCGGAACACGGTCGGAAAAATGATAAACGATACGTTTTCCTGTACCGCGGATCTACGAAAAAACGGTCCCCTGGCCTGGTCTGACGCATATTACTAAGTCTTTGAAAGCCGTGTACACTTATGAACAATGAACGACTTATGGAGAATTTTTTTAGCTTTCCGAATATATATGGTTGGTGTGTTGCCACCTTCCGGAACACGGTCGGATAAATGATAAATGGCACGGTTGCCTGTACAAGAGGATCTACCAAAAGACGGTCCCCTGGCCTGGTTTGAGGCATATTACTATGTCCCCGAAAGCCGTGTACACTTCTAAACTATGAACGACTTATGGAGAATTTTCTTAGCTTTCTGAATATTTATGTTTAATGTGTCGCCACCTTCCGGAACACGGGCGGAAAAATGATAAACGATACGTTTGCCTGTACCGCGGCTCTACAAAAAAACGTTCCCCTGCCCTGGTCTGACGCATATTAATATATCACCGAAAGCCGAGTACACTTTTAAACTATAAACGACTTATGGAGAATTTTCCTGGCTTTCTGAATATATAGGTTATATGCGTGGCCACCTTCCGGAACACGGTCGGAAAAATGATAAACGATACGTTTTCCTGTACCGCGGATCTACGAAAAAACGGTCCCCTGGCCTGGTCTGACGCATATTACTAAGTCTTTGAAAGCCGTGTACACTTATGAACAATGAACGACTTATGGAGAATTTTTTTAGCTTTCCGAATATATATGGTTGGTGTGTTTGCCACCTTCCGGAACACGGTCGGAAAAATGATAAACGATACGATTGCCTGTACCACGGATCTACGAAAAAACGGTCCCCTGGCCTGGTCTGACGCATATTTCTATGTCCTCGAAAGCCGAGTACACTCTTAAACTATAAACGACTTATGGAGAATTTTCCTGGCTTTCCGAATATATAGGTTATATGCGTGGCCACCTTCCGGAACACGGTCGGAAAAATGATAAACGAGACGTTTTCCTGTACCGCGGATCTACGAAAAAACGGTCCCCTGGGCTGGTCAGAGGTATAATACTATACACCCGAAAACCGTGTAGACTTCTGAACTATGAATTACTTATGGAGAATTTTCTTAGCTTCCCAAATATATATGGTTGGTGTGTTGCCACCTTCCGGAACACGGGCGGAAAAATGATAAACGATACGTTTGCCTGTACCGCGGCTCTACAAAAAAACGTTCCCCTGGCCTGGTCTGACGCATATTAATATATCACCGAAAGCCGAGTACACTTTTAAACTATAAACGACTTATGGAGATTTCTCCTGGCTTCCCGAATATATAGGTTATATGCGTCGCCACCTTCCGGAACACGGTCGGAAAAATGATAAACGATACGATTGCCTGTACCGTGGCTCTACAAAAAAACGGTCCCCTGGCCTGGTCTGACGCATATTACTAAGTCTTTGTAAGCCATGTACACTTATGAACAATGAACGACTTATGGAGAATTTTTTTAGCTTTCCAAATTTATATGTTAAATGCGTGGCCACTTTCCGGAACACGGTCGGAAAAATGATAAACCATACGTTTGCCTGTACCGCAGCTCTACGAAAAAACGGTCCCCTGGCCTGGTCTGACGCATATTACTAAGTCTTTGAAAGCCGTGTACACTTCTGAACTTTGAACGACTTATGGAGAATTTTCTGAGCTTTCCGAATATATATGGTTGGTGTGTTGCCACCTTCCGGAACACGGTCGGAAAAATGATAAATGTCACGGTTGCCTGTACAAGAGGATCTACCAAAAGACGGTCCCCTGGCCTGGTTTGAGGCATATTACTATGTCCCCGACAGCCTTGTACACTTCTAAACTATGAACGACTTATGGAGAATTTTCTTAGCTTTCTGAATATTTATGTTTAATGTGTCGCCACCTTCCGGAACACGGGCGGAAAAATGATAAACGATACGTTTGCCTGTACCGCGGCTCTACAAAAAAACGTTGCCCTGCCCTGGTCTGACGCATATTAATATATCACCGAAAGCCGAGTACACTTTTAAACTATAAACGACATATGGAGAATTTTCCTGGCTTTCCGAATATATAGGTTATATGCGTGGCCACCTTCCGGAACACGGTCGGAAAAATGATAAACGATACGTTTTCCTGTACCGCAAATCTACGAAAAAAAGGTCCCCTGGCCTGGTCTGACGCATATTACTAAGTCTTTGAAAGCCGTGTACACTTATGAACAATGAACGACTTATGGAGAATTTTTTTAGCTTTCCGAATATATATGGTTGGTTTGTTGCCACCTTCCGGAACACGGTCGGAAAAATGATAAATGGCACGGTTGCCTGTACAAGAGGATCTACCAAAAGACGGTCCCCTGGCCTGGTTTGAGGCATATTACTATGTCCCCGAAAGCCGTGTACACTTCTAAACTATGAACGACTTATGGAGAATTTTCTTAGCTTTCTGAATATTTATGTTTAATGTGTCGCCACCTTCCGGAACACGGGCGGAAAAATGATAAACGATACGTTTGCCTGTACCGCGGCTCTACAAAAAAACGTTCCCCTGCCCTGGTCTGACGCATATTAATATATCACCGAAAGCCGAGTACACTTTTAAACTATAAACGACTTATGGAGAATTTTCCTGGCTTTCCGAATATATAGGTTATATGCGTGGCCACCTTCCGGAACACGGTCGGAAAAATGATAAATGGCACGGTTGCCTGTACAAGAGGATCTACCAAAAGACGGTCCCCTGGCCTGGTTTGAGGCATATTACTATGTCCCCGACAGCCATGTACACTTCTAAACTATGAACGACTTATGGAGAATTTTCTTAGCTTTCCGAATATATATGGTTGGTGTGTTGCCACCTTCTGGAACACGGTCGGAAAAATGATAAACGATACGATTGCCTGTACCACGGATCTACGAAAAAACGGTCCCCTGGCCTGGTCTGACGCATATTACTATGTCCTCGAAAGCCGAGTACACTTTTAAACTATAAACGACTTATGGAGAATTTTCCTGGCTTTCCGAATATATAGGTTATATGCGTGGCCACCTTCCGGAACACGGTCGGAAAAATGATAAACGAGACGTTTTCCTGTACCGCGGATCTACGAAAAAACGGTCCCCTGGGCTGGTCAGAGGTATAATACTATACACCCGAAAACCGTGTAGACTTCTGAACTATGAATTACTTATGGAGAATTTTCTAAGCTTCCCAAATATATATGGTTGGTGTGTTGCCACATTCCGGAACACGGTCGGAAAAATGATAAACGATACGATTGCCTGTACCGCGGATCTACGAAAAAACGGTCCCCTAGCCTGGTCTGACGCATATTACTATGTCCTCGAAAGCCGTGTACACTTCTGAACTAAGAACGACTTATGGAGAATTTTCCTGGCTTCCCAAATATATAGGTTATATGCGTGGCCACCTTCCGGAACACGGTCGGAAAAATGATGAACCATACGTTTACCTGTACCGCGGATCTACGAAAAAACGTTTCCCTGGCCTGGTCTGACGCATATTAATATATCACCGAAAGCCGAGTACACTTTTAAACTATGAACGACTTATGGAGATTTCTTCTGGCTTCCCGAATATATAGGTTATATGCGTCGCCACCTTCCGGAACACGGTCGGAAAAATGATAAACGATACGTTTGCCAGTACCGCGGCTCTACAAAAAAACGTTCCCCTGCCCTGGTCTGACGCATATTAATATATCACCGAAAGCCGAGTACACTTTTAAACTATAAACGACTTATGGAGATTTCCCCTGGCTTCCCGAATATATAGGTTATATACGTCGCCACCTTCCGGAACACGGTCAGAAAAATGATAAACGATACGATTGCCTGTACCGTGGCTCTACAAAAAAACGCTCCCCTGGCCTGGTCTGACGCATATTACTAAGTCTTTGAAAGCCATGTACACTTATGAACAATGAACGACTTATGGAGAATTTTTTTAGCTTTCCAAATTTATATGTTAAATGCGTGGCCACTTTCCGGAACACGGTCGGAAAAATGATAAACCATACGTTTGCCTGTACCGCAGCTCTACGAAAAAACAGTCCCCTGGCCTGGTCTGACGCATATTACTAAGTCTTTGAAAGCCGTGTACACTTCTGAACTTTGAACGACTTATGGAGAATTTTCTGAGCTTTCCGAATATATATGGTTGGTGTGTTGCCACCTTCCGGAACACGGTCGGAAAAATGATAAACGAGACGTTTTCCTGTACCGCGGATCTACGAAAAAACGGTCCCCTGGGCTGGTCAGAGGTATAATACTATACACCCGAAAACCGTCTAGACTTCTGAACTAAAAACGACTTATGGAGAATTTTCCTGGCTTTCCAAATATATAGGTTATATGCGTGGCCACCTTCCGGAACACGGTCGGAAAAATGATGAACCATACGTTTGCCTGTACCGCGGATCTACGAAAAAACGTTTCCCTGGCCTGGTCTGACGCATATTAATATATCACCGAAAGCCGAGTACACTTTTAAACTATGAACGACTTATGGAGATTTCTTCTGGCTTCCCGAATATATAGGTTATATGCGTCGCCACCTTCCGGAACACGGTCGGAAAAACGATAAACGATACGATTGCCTGTACCGCGGCTCTACAAAAAAACAGTCCGCTGGCCTGGTCTGACGCATATTACTAAGTTTTTGAAAGCCGTGTACACTTATGAACAATGAACAACTTATGGAGAATTTTTTTAGCTTTCCAAATTTATATGTTAAATGCATGGCCACCTTCCGGAACACGGTCGGAAAAATGATAAACCATACGTTTGCCTGTACCGCGGATCTACGAAAAAACGGTCCCCTGGCCTGGTCTGACGCATATTACTAAGTCCCCGAAAGCCGTGTACACTTCTAAACTATGAACGACTTATGGAGAATTTTTTTAGCTTTCTGAATATTTATGTTTAATGTGTCGCCACCTTCCGGAACACGGGCGGAAAAATGATAAACGATACGTTTGCCTGTACCGCGGCTCTACAATAAAACGTTCCCCTGCCCTGGTCTGACGCATATTAATATATCACCGAAAGCCGAGTACACTTTTAAACTATAAACGACTTATGGAGATTTCTCCTGGCTTCCCGAATATATAGGTTATATGCGTCGCCACCTTCCGGAACACGGTCAGAAAAATGATAAACGATACGATTGCCTGTACCGTGGCTCTACAAAAAAACGGTCCCCTGGCCTGGTCTGACGCATATTACTAAGTCTTTGAAAGCCATGTACACTTATGAACAATGAACGACTTATGGAGAATTTTTTTAGCTTTCCAAAATTATATGTTAAATGCGTGGCCACTTTCCGGAACACGGTCGGAAAAATGATAAACCATACGTTTGCCTGTACCGCAGCTCTACGAAAAAACGGTCCCCTGGCCTGGTCTGACGCATATTACTAAGTCTTTGAAAGCCGTGTACACTTCTGAACTTTGAACGACTTATGGAGAATTTTCTGAGCTTTCCGAATATATATGGTTGGTGTGTTGCCACCTTCCGGAACACGGTCGGAAAAATGATAAATTGCACGGTTGCCTGTACAAGAGGATCTACCAAAAGACGGTCCCCTGGCCTGGTTTGAGGCATATTACTATGTCTCCGACAGCCATGTACACTTCTAAACTATGAACGACTTATGGAGAATTTTCTTAGCTTTCTGAATATTTATGTTTAATGTGTCGCCACTTTCCGGAACACGGGCGGAAAAATGATAAACGATACGTTTGCCTGTACCGCGGCTCTACAAAAAAACGTTCCCCTGCCCTGGTCTGACGCATATTAATATATCACCGAAAGCCGAGTACACTTTTAAACTATAAACGACATATGGAGAATTTTCCTGGCTTTCCGAATATATAGGTTATAGGCGTGGCCACCTTCCGGAACACGGTCGGAAAAATGATAAACGATACGTTTTCCTGTACCGCGGATCTACGAAAAAACGGTCCCCTGGCCTGGTCTGACGCATATTACTAAGTCTTTGAAAGCCGTGTACACTTATGAACAATGAACGACTTATGGAGAATTTTTTTAGCTTTCCGAATATATATGGTTGGTGTGTTGCCACCTTCCGGAACACGGTCGGAAAAATGATAAACGGCACGGTTGCCTGTACAAGAGGATCTACCAAAAGACGGTCCCCTGGCCTGGTTTGAGGCATATTACTATGTCCCCGAAAGCCGTGTACACTTCTAAACTATGAACGACTTATGGAGAATTTTCTTAGCTTTCTGAATATTTATGTTTAATGTGTCGCCACCTTCCGGAACACGGGCGGAAAAATGATAAAAGATACGTTTGCCTGTACCGCGGCTCTACAAAAAAACGGTCCCCTGGGCTGGTCAGAGGTATAATACTATATACCCGAAAACCGTGAAGACTTCTGAACTATGAATTACTTATGGAGAATTTTCTTAGCTTCCCAAATATATATGGTTGGTGTGTTGCCACCTTCCGGAACATGGTCGGAAAAATGATAAACGATACGTTTGCCTGTACCGCGGCTCTACAAAAAAACGGTCCCCTGGGCTGGTCAGAGGTATAATACTATATACCCGAAAACCGTGAAGACTTCTGAACTATGAACGACTTATGGAGAATTTTTTTAGCTTCCCAAATTTATATGTTAAATGCGTGGCCACCTTCCGGAACACGGTCGGAAAAATGATAAACCATACGTTTGCCTGTACCGCGGATCTACGAAAAAACGTTCCCCTGGCCTGGTCTGACGCATATTAATATATCACCGAAAGCCGAGTACACTTTTAAACTATAAACGACTTATGGAGATTTCTCCTGGCTTCCCGAATATATAGGTTATATGCGTCGCCACCTTCCGGAACACGGTCGGAAAAATGATAAACCATACGATTGCCTGTACCGCGGCTCCACAAAAAAACGGTCCCCTGGCCTGGTCTGACGCATATTACTAAGTCTTTGAAAGCCGTGTACACTTATGAACAATGAACGACTTATGAAGAATTTTTTTAGCTTCCCAAATTTATATGTTAAATGTGTGGCCACCTTCCGGAACACACTCGGAAAAATGATAAACGATACGATTGCCTGTACCGCGGCTCTACAAAAAAACGGTCCCCTGGCCTGGTCTGACGCATATTACTAAGTCTTTGAAAGCCGTGTACACTTATGAACAATGAACGACTTATGGAGAATTTTTTTAGCTTTCCGAATATATATGGTTGGTGTGTTGCCACCTTCCAGAACACGGTCGGAAAAATGATAAATGGCACGGTTGCCTGTGTAACGTCTCCTCTTCACCTGGTGCTCTTCCCCGTTCCGGTGTCGTTCTGTTTTTATTAACGAGGTCTCGGAGACTCGACCTCGGTGTGTGATATTATTACTAGGGATCAGGGTTACCTTATGTGAAGCAAGTTTTCAACGTAATATATATATATATATATCTGTTATTGATGTATTATTATTATTTACTACAAGTTACAATATTGAAATATACTTATAAATTATACTCCGGGCTACCGATCGGGCCATGGTGTGTCGTGGGTGCCGATGTCCAAATGTGGGTTGAGCTGGTCGTCCGCAGGTCCTCTTCAGGTCGTTGTCAGCCCTCGAGTTCCACTATCGACCACCTCACTGTCGACTCTTCATTCTTGACAATCCAACTATCAACCGCCGAGCCTATTCTATCGACTACCTCACTGTCGACTCTATCATAACTGACTCCCGCCAGGCGTCCAGGTCGGTTATTTACACGATGTGAGCTAAACATCGCGTCAGCATAATATATATTTCATATATATATATTCACATTTGTCATTACTAACACTCAGCATATTAGCCGTGCTCAACGTAGGGAGTAATGTACGATGTATATGATCGTTACATGTACCCCTTGTCCATTTAAATCTGGACCCCAGATTTGGGAAGTCAAGCAACGGTAGCTGTGTTAGTGGTAGTGTTGTATTTTCTGATTTCATGTTCATTGTTCATCCAGTAGCAAAGAATAACGGTACTCCAACCTCCTCCGACTGTATTTTCTTGCTTGGACTGTGAAACATGAATTTTTTAGGTATACAAACACCAAGCCACCAAGGCAATGGTCATGCGTATATAATAATATTAATAATATATGCTCATTGTATATTATTGCTTGATAACTTCTGGATAGTGAAGTGGATTGTCGTTGGCTCTTCCGTCCTTGAATATCGACACCCACGGCTGTCTTCACTTACCCCTTTCAGTTGCCTCGAGTTAGTTAAAATTTAAGTATGCAGTATAAAGACATTTTTTTTTTTTTTTTTTATATATATATATATGTATATAAGAAATAGTGTTTAATTTCATACAAATTACATTGAAGATGGTACATGAAATATATTATAAGGTTACAAAAACATTGCAAGTAGGTACTATTAACATTTTTTTTTTTTTTTATCACTATTATAATAAATGTTCATAATACATTATAACATGTTTGAATTCAAAAATAGCATACAAAACAATGTACAAATATTTGTTTTGTTCAACTTAATATATAATTTAAATTACAATAATAAAAAAAATTTTTTTTTTTTTTTTCTGATATAATAATATACATTTAAATATTATACTCAAGTTATGTCTAGTGTTTTAACTAGTACAAAACCTAATTACATAATTTAGTACATAATTTTTATTAATCAAAACTGTACTAGTTAACTATAAATAAACTCAACAGTAGAGCACCAATTTTTGGCTAAACTTGGATTGGTTGCTAATTCAATAACGCAGTATTTTTACATTAAAAATGTATTTTTTTCAAATTTTCTTGGGAAAAAGGTTTAAATTCACATTTTACACCAAGTTAAGAATTATTAATTCGATTAATAGGTATTCTATTGTATTAAAATAATAATAAAAATGATAGTATAAATATCGTAGGTATAGACGATAACTCCATAATCAAGGTGTATCAATACACCTTGCTATAATATAATTTATAAACCTAATCAATTATTACCTGTAATAAATAATAATAATAATAATAAACATACCATAATTGAATAAATTGTTAAAAAAACATTGACACGTTATTTTAATTATTATGGTACACTAGTCATATCATATATTATAAATATTAAATATATTGTTTAAATTTCAAAATCCTTGTTTAGAAATAGTGTTACCTATATAGTTATGACTGAATAATGACGATTAAGCAAATGGTTAACAAAAAAAAATATTGTACATGAATTGTAATGGATGATAAAATAGTATGAACGATTAATATTTAATATGATAAATATTACACAAATTATGCACTAATATAGTATTAGATGTAATATTAAAAATTTACCAAGTAATTTTCAGTCGCTGAGCCATTATTCACCATAGTATTGTCTATTCAATTGGTACATTAATTATATTATATTATCTCCGTGTAGCCCTCTACCTCTGGTTCTGTTAACCATTTCCCTTGGCCCTCTCTCTCCTCTACAATATAATTTTATTTTAGTAATAATTGTATGTATTACCAAATATCCTACGAGAGCCCCTATTAAATACAATCCATAAATGTATAAATCCTGATAGTTATTGGTTACGACGTTTTCTAATTCTTTGTCTATATCATCTACAATTTCGTCTAATTTTTGGGCGGGTTGGTGTAAATTTTTTAATTCTGGCATTTGAAAGTTAATCTTTTTTAAATTTGTTTTTGAATTCTGTATTTTGTCTATTTTCAAACCTAATTCAGAAACATTTAATAAGGATATGTCTGGATTTATATTAACTGATATATTTATATTTTTGATTTCCTCTCCTGATGACTTAAGTATCACTGTTGGTGTATATAACGAGCATGAATATGGTAACCTAATAGTCCCTGTCCCTTTTAAAATATGAAACGTTGTTGACGTAGAACAAACTAAGGTGGTTTGTATTTCCGTAGCTACCCAATATAAAAATGTGTTTTTTGTTTTTAGTTTTTCAAAGTAAGCATTATTATGATAGATATGGTGCACAGTACATTGTTTCGGAAGTACAGTATTATTCGTCAATTTGAGAAGCTGTATTTCGCACAACGGGTATGATCCCAAATAAACCGGCATATCTAAAGCACAATATTTTATAGTAACCCCTAGAGTGCATTTATTGTATTCAATATCAGAATACGATATAAAATGTTGGTTATCAGATGAAATTGCTAGATATGGATTATTGGGCTGGATAAATATAAATTGTAAATTTGTTAGTTCTATTGGCATAGGCCATATCTGAAATAAAGTATAAATCTCTGGAGTACATATAGGAAAATTTATAATAAAAATTAATTGAAAATTTGAAAATTTAGTAGTCACTTTTATAAGTTTCATAAAACCTTCCAGTGATGAATTAGTGTCAATATTTATTGGTAAGACTTGATTTACAGGTAATTCTCGCTGTATATTTTCCAAAATTGTTTTCAACTGAATGCTATTAAGAACTAGTGGGTGTAGTGTATTTTGATGTGCTAGTAGTAAAGCATCTAATAATTCTTCTATTTCAAGGGAAAAACTTGTCAAAATGAAATTAAAATTTGTTAAGTAATTAATTAATTGCTGATTTACTTGAAGTTCTATTAGATCATTTTTCCTAACATTAATTTTATCTACCAAATCGTTATATTCCCGTTGTAGTTTTATGAAATTTTGTGAAATTGTTGATGATACATTCGATATCTGATTTAATGATGATTGAACTAATTTTACTTGCGACTTCATAGTAACTAGAGTATTTTTATTATTTTTTTTATTCGTATTTAATTCTTGTTGTATTTGTTGAAAATCGTTGTCTCCCACTACTCCGAAAGCCCAGTTTTCAAATTCTCCTATTGCATTTATTAAACCCCTCTTTATTCTTACACCATCCTGTAAAGACATAAGTGTTGTATATCGTTTCAATAGTTCCGTCTTAGTTATTTTTAACGTTGAATTAAAGTTACTGCATATATTTGAAACATTATGTTTGTTGACGGAACATAATCTATCATTGTAGTTCATTAAATTATTAATTTCATCAAATTTCTCAACAAAAACGGAAATGTTTACATGTGTTAGTAAGTTAAATTCACTCGAATATACTCTCATTTTATAAATTGGTTCATAATAAATACCCGATCCATGTCCTTGGTAGTTGTCGATAATTGTCTCTTCTGTTTGCAACGTATCTGGTATTATCACGCTTAATGCTAGAACAACTGTAACTATTGCGAACATTTTACAATTTATTAAATTATAAAAATTAAAACGAAATGATTAATTATAATATAGTATAAAGATTGCCGATTAAATATTATTAATATTAAATATTACATTACAATTCTAAAAAACGATAGTTATGACCCATTGTTCATTGACTGTCGTAGTCACGCTCTAGGTGTGTTATAATATCATTCGCTAATGTATACGCTATATATATATCCTTATTTTTAATATTAATAATATTATAATATATGCCCATGAATGAAATTGTGCTGAATTAATATTTATGTTGTTCACTCATTGACCTATATTTATTCAGCTAAAATGCCAAACTGTTAAAAATTACGTTATATACCTACACTATAATATTATATTAAAATCTATCGTTAGGAAATGAAGTGATGAACACACACATTTTTTTTTTTTTTTTTACAAACAACTTAGCTTCGTTAATATTGCTTAACAATATTAAGAAATTAAGTAGTTGTGAAATATATTATGGTGGTCTCTCGACAGTAATATTATTTACAACGTGGTAAATAATATATTGTGAGAGACCATATTGTCTTCTTATATTTTTAAATATACCTAATTAAATTGTCCAGGAATAAAAATACTCCTTAAACATGTTTTGATTTCTATTTACATTTTACATATTATAAATAACTATAATAAAATGTTCAAGTAATTATTATTTCTAATTATAATAGTACACGTTTTCTATTTGCGATCGATCTCTATACTTTTTTATTTGTTGAATATGTTTTTTCTCAGCTTGTTTTTTTCCGTTTTTATCTATTTCGATTAAATAAGTAACTGGGTTGATTTTCTTTAATATTGTGTGGGGACCTTCATATCTATCTGAAAATTTATTTTGTCTTACATTAATCTTAACTAAAACTTTTTCTCCCACATAAAAATCTTGTTCTCTTTTCCCTCGGTCCGCGTAACTTTTTTGTTTATCAAACGCTTTTTGTAAAATATCAGGTAATTTTTCACGGATTGAATTTAATTTTTGTAGCTCTATAATGGTGGAATGATTTAAATTTGATGGAATAATTGCGATATCTAAAATTGAACTAGGCTCGTAGCCGTGTACTAATCAAAATGGAGTGTATCCCGTTGAGTGGTGTATAGCCGTGTTATATGCATGCAATACTATAGGTAAAACATCAGTCCACTTTTCACCTTCTGCAACGTATGGTGCTATCATATCTATTATCACCTGATTTTGTCTTTATATTTTAATATTTTTAATTACATTTAATATTGTGTGGGGACCCTAGCTCATATCTATCCGAAAATGTATTTTTTCTTGTATTAATCTTTACTGTCGTGAGGTAGATTTTGGTCGACTTTTTGAAATGCCGTATAAGGTTTTATATTTCTATCTTGGCAAAGAATACTTGGATTGTTTGAATTTAATAAAATGTGTTTTACTTCGAGAACTTTGGTTAATGGACAATTAGCGCGTTTCAAGTCGTTTTCATTGTTTATTACCTCGGTTTCGGGTAACTTGATTGCTTCTAACATTTTCCTTTCCCTTAGCAAAGCACGAGAAGTATGAAGAGAACGAAAATCATGCGTAAAAGTAACTTGTGTCATTTCTAGGTCGGGATTATCATATTTTTTGTCATAACATCCTGGTGTCCAATGATCATTTTCAAAAAAAACTACTAGAAATTTCCTACCTGGTTTATAAAACCCTAAACCTGCAGTTTTTTTAGAATTTTCGTAATTTGGGCATATGATTATTAAATTGAAATTATAAAAATCAGCTACTGCTGCTACGTCCTCACCGTCTAACCAAATTGGTTTTTCGTGTAAATTTAAATCAAGTAAATGGGAAATGGTTTCTGCAGTTACATAAATATTTTCGTGCGCCAGCATTACTGTCAACGCATATATTGCACAAAATCCGTCTCCCGGGACCTCAATCAACTTACTACTACATCTAACAATTTCACGTAACGTTGGCTGAATTAATATTAAATTTCTCATTTTTTCAATTTTGTTGTCATTATCCGTATCCCTATTTAATGTAGTTTCATCAACTATTTTTTCAATTTTCAATTTAATATTATCTGACGTTCTACGTTTTTGATCGAATTCCAAAACAACTAAACCTTTATCACCTGTTAAAACTATCTGTTTATTAACAAAATTTATTTTGGCTTGATATAATTCTAAAAAGTCTGTACCTATTAAACTAGGTCCAACTAAGTTCCTAACTACCATGCATTTAATAAGGAATTTAATATTTTCGAACACAACAACTGTATTAATAATACCAAGTAGTTCTAAATCGGAACCGTTTGCCGTAATTAGCTTTACGCAATCGATTGCCTTTGGAGTGATTCCTACTGGTAAATTGTCAGCATTAATTATAGACGCAGTGCCCCCTGTGTCTATTACAAAATTATGTTCTATGTTTTCAATTTTGCCTACTACCTCAAGTCTTTGACCTGGTTCGAATGCTGCCGGAAGCGAGGTCGGATTACACGTCGTTATACATTTTCGTATCGTATTGTCATTATTTTTTTGCTTTTCAACAGTTACTGAATTTTTACTTGCGAATTTGTGATGAATATTATGGTCACTCATGACTGCTACTTTTTTTTCATTGAATAAACTATCTATATTATAATCGTCTATGTCAGTGTTTTTATTAATATCAATTTCATTGTGTTTATCGTTAATTTTTAAGTTTTTTAATTGTTTTGGAATTGGAAATAAGGTTTCGTCATTTTTATATTTTTTCGCTATTATTGTTTCCAACAATGTTGTACTAGAAATGGTATCGTTAGAATTTTTTTGCTGGCATAGAGGGAGTCTAACTACTCTCTCTTGCCTTAATAGTTTTTTTGATTATTATGAAAATATGTTTTATTCAAATTACGTGTATCATTATCAGGCACCTGACTGATAGTGTGCTGATTCATCACGTTATTTACGTCTACATTATTTTGATTGATACCAATTGTAGCATGCGATGGATTTTGATAATTTTGGCCTACGTTTTGTTCGTTAAAATTTGCACCTTGATTACTATTATACACATTATTTTTATAATATTGCTGACTTTTTTGGTTAGGCCTATTTTTATACCTATCATCCCACTTTGGTTGTGTATAACCATTATTACTATTAAAATGATTTGGAGGGTTATATGTATTTTTTCGATGGAAGTGTTTATTAGGATCTATATATTGATTCGGTCTAATTTCATTATTTGTGTTGTAATTATTATTTGGATAAAAAGTATTGTTTGGGTGGTAATTTTGATTATTAACATAATTGTTTGGAATAAATGAATTATTTGAACTATAGTTTTGATTACTAAAATTGTTGTTTGGATAAAATGAATTATTTAAATTCTGTTTTTGATTACTATAACTATTACTGTTATTATTGCATGGGTCGTAATTGCACATATTATTATTGAATGCATTGTTTGGATTATTTTGAAGATTGTAATATGGGCTAGGACTATTCACATGCATATTATTATTAAATTTCTTTTTCTGATTAAAATTTCTATTACCATTGTTAATATTATTTAATTTAGATTTTAAAAATTCATTTTCTTTCCTAAGAGTGTCAATATCTACGGAACTTATATTTTGAAAATCTGTGTGCATCAATTTCGAATTTTCTATTTTCTTTAAATTAATTTCCAAGTTGTCTAAAGTGTCATTATTCATAATAGTTACAGTGTTATAATATTCTGGTGTTAGTGCCTCTAATATTATATCAATTTTCTCGGTTTCAGGAATGGTGCAATTTGTTTGACTGATTAAGTATAAAATATCTGCTAAGAACTCCGATATTGTTTCTGTCGATTTTAATTTTTTATTTCGTAATTTGTTTCTTAACATACGATTCCTAGCCGGCGATGCAAATTTTTCCTTAAATATTTGTTCTATTTCATCAAAAGTCGGATATAAGTTATTAATTGTTAATGTCTTGTATAATTTATAAGCGGAATTTTTTAAATATAATGGCAAGTAAGTTAGTTTTATTTGCGGAGACCACTCATTAGCAGTAGCTACCACGTTAAAGTACTCGAAAAATTCTAAAACGCATTCATCGCCCGAACCGTTGAAAATATTAGGTACAAATTGTTGAGGTCTTGCCATTTTATTTTAGGTAAAATAAATAAAGGTATCTTTCCAAATTTCGAATTTTCAAAAAAATCTCCTAAATAATTCTCATCGATTTGTCGTAATATGCCGATCAATTCTGTTGCATTTATTTCTGAATCAAAGTGTTCATTTAAAAATAAAATATTTAATTTTGTTACTTTAGAAATCTGATTATTAGTATTTCGTTTAATATAAAATTTGACATCCATTAAGAATTATTAGGCCAATAACTTCACATAAGATTTACATGACACCCAACAATAATATCACAACACAAGGGGTGTACCTTAGAATCGAAATTTTTCTCGAGAAAAAACAAAATATAATTTCTAAAAAAAAATCGGAACTCCAGGGACGGGCGCCTCCACCAACTGTAACGTCTCCTCTTCACCTGGGCTCTTACCCGTTCCGGTGTCGTTCTGTTTATATTAACGAGGTCTCGGAGACTCGACCTCGGTGTGTGATATTATTACTTGGGATCAGGGTTACCTTATGTGAAGCAAGTACTCAACGTAATATATATATATATATATCTGTTATTGATGTATTATTATTATGTACTACAAGTTACAATATTGAAATATACTTATAAATTATACTCCGGGCTACCGATCGGGCCATGGTGTGTCGTGGGTGCCGATGTCCAAATGTGGATTGAGCTGGTCGTCCGCAGGTCCTCTTCAGGTCGTTGTCAGCCCTCGAGTTCCACTATCGACCACCTCACTGTCGACTCTTTATTCTTGACAATCCAACTATCAACCGCCGAGCCTATTCTATCGACTACCTCACTGTCGACTCTATCATAACTGACTCCCGCCAGGCGTCCAGGTCGGTTATTTACACGATGTGAGCTAAACATCGCGTCAGCATAATATATATTTCATATATATATATTCACATTTGTCATTACTAACACTCAGCATATTAGCCGTGCTCAACGTAGGGAGTAATGTACGATGTCGATGATCGTTACACCTCTACAAGAGGATCTACCAAAAGACGGTCCCCTGGCCTGGTTTGAGGCATATTACTATGTCCCCGAAAGCCGTGTACACTTCTAAACTATGAACGACTTATGGAGAATTTTCTTAGCCTTCTGAATATTTATGTTTAATGTGTCGCCACCTTCCGGAACAAGGGCGGAAAAATGATAAACGATACGTTTGCCTGTACCGCGGCTCTACAAAAAAACGTTCCCCTGCCCTGGTCTGACGCATATTAATATATCACCGAAAGCCGAGTACACTTTTAAACTATGAACGACTTATGGAGATTTTTCCTGGCTTCCCGAATATATAGGTTATATGCGTCGCCACCTTCCGGAACTTAATCGGAAAAATGATAAACGATACGATTGCCTGTACCGCGGCTCTACAAAAAAACGTTCCCCTGGCCTGGTCTGACGCATATTACTAATTCTTTGAAAGCCGTGTACACTTATGAACAATGAACGACTTATGGAGAATTTTTTTAGCTTTCCGAATATATATGGTTGGTGTGTTACACCTTCCGGAACACGGTCGGAAAAATGATAAATGGCACGGTTGCCTGTACAAGAGGATCTACCAAAAGACGGTCCCCTGGCCTGGTTTGAGGCATATTACTATGTCCCCGAAAGCCGTGTACACTTCTAAACTATGAACGACTTATGGAGAATTTTCTTAGCTTTCTGAATATTTATGTTTAATGTGTCGCCACCTTCCGGAACACGGGCGGAAAAATGATAAACGATACGTTTGCCTGTACCGCGGCTCTACAAAAAAACGTTCCCCTGCCCTGGTCTGACGCATATTAATATATCACCGAAGGCCGAGTACACTTTTAAACTATAAACGACTTATGGAGATTTTTCCTAGCTTCCCGAATATATAGGTTATATGCGTCGCCACCTTCCGGAACTTAATCGGAAAAATGATAAACGATACTATTGCCTGTACCGTGGCTCTACAAAAAAACGGTCCCCTGGCCTGGTCTGACGCATATTACTAAGTTTTTGAAAGCCGTGTACACTTATGAACAATGAACGTCTTATGGAGAAGTTTTTTAGCTTCCCAAATTTATATGTTAAATGCGTGGCCACCTTCTGGAACACAGTCGGAAAAATGATAAACGATACGATTGCCTGTACCGCGGATCTACGAAAAAACGGTCCCCTGGCCTGGTCTGACGCATATTACTAAGTCCTCGAAAGCCGTGTACACTTCTGAACTAAGAACGACTTATGGTGAATTTTCCTGGCTTTCCGAATATATAGGTTATATGCGTGGCCACCTTCCGGAACACGGTCGGAAAAATGATAAACGATACGTTTTCCTGTACCACGGATCTACGAAAAAACGGTCCCCTGGCCTGGTCTGACGCATATTAATATATCACCGAAAACCGTGTACACTTCTGAACTTTGAACGACTTATGGAGAATTTTCTTAGCTTTCCGAATATATATGGTTGGTGTTTTGCCACCTTCCGGAACACTGTCGGAAAAATGATAAATGGCACGGTTGCCTGTACAAGAGGATCTACCAAAAGACGGTCCCCTGGCCTGGTTTGAGGCATATTACTATGTCCCCGAAAGCCGTGTACGATTCTAAACTATGAACGACTTATGGGAATTTTCTTAGCTTTCTGAATATTTATGTTTAATGTGTCGCCACCTTCCGGAACACGGGCGGAAAAATGATAAACGATACGTTTGCCTGTACCGCGGCTCTACAAAAAAACGGTCCCCTGGGCTGGTCAGAGGTATAATACTATATACCCGAAAACCGTGAAGACTTCTGAACTATGAATTACTTATGGAGAATTTTCTTAGCTTCCCAAATATATATGGTTGGTGTGTTGCCAACTTCCGGAACACGGTCGGAAAAATGATATACGATACGATTGCCTGTACCGCGGATCTACGAAAAAACGGTCCCCTGGCCTGGTCTGACGCATATTACTAAGTCCTCGAAAGCCGTGTACACTTCTGAACTAAGAACGACTTATGGTGAATTTTCCTGGCTTTCCGAATATATAGGTTATATGCGTGGCCACCTTCCGGAACACGGTCGGAAAAATGATAAACGATACGTTTTCCTGTACCGCGGATCTACGAAAAAACGGTCCCCTGGCCTGGTCTGACGCATATTACTAAGTCTTTGAAAGCCGTGTACACTTATGAACAATGAACGACTTATAAAGAATTTTTTTAGCTTTCCAAATTTATATGTTAAATGCGTGGCCACCTTCCGGAACACGGTCGGAAAAATGATAAACCATACGTTTGCCTGTACCGCGGATCTACGAAAAAACGTTCCCCTGGCCTGGTCTGACGCATATTAATATATCACCGAAAGCCGAGTACACTTTTAAACTATGAACGACTTATGGAGATTTCTCCTGGCTTCCCGAATATATAGGTTATATGCGTCGCCACCTTCCGGAACACGGTCGGAAAAATGATAAACGATACGATTGCCTGTACCGCGGCTCTACAAAAAAACGGTCCCCTGGCCTGGTCTGACGCATATTACTAAGTCTTTGAAAGCCGTGTACACTTATGAACAATGAACGACTTATGGATAATTTTTTTAGCTTTCCAAATTTATATGTTAAATGCGTGGCCACCTTCCGGAACACGGTCGGAAAAATGATAAACCATACGTTTGCCTGTACCGCGGATCTACCAAAAGACGGTCCCCTGGCCTGGTTTGAGGCATATTACTATGTCCCCGAAAGCCGTGTACACTTCTAAACTATGAACGACTTATGGAGAATTTTCTTAGCCTTCTGAATATTTATGTTTAATGTGTCGCCACCTTCCGGAACACGGGCGGAAAAATGATAAACGATACGTTTGCCTGTACCGCGGATCTACAAAAAAACGTTCCCCTGCCCTGGTCTGACGCATATTAATATATCACCGAAAGCCGAGTACACTTTTAAACTATGAACGACTTATGGAGATTTTTCCTGGCTTCCTGAATATATAGGTTATATGCGTCGCCACCTTCCGGAACTTAATCGGAAAAATGATAAACGATACGATTGCCTGTACCGCGGCTCTACAAAAAAACGGTCCCCTGGCCTGGTCTGACGCATATTACTAATTCTTTGAAAGCCGTGTACACTTATGAACAATGAACGACTTATGGAGAATTTTTTTAGCTTTCCGAATATATATGGTTGGTGTGTTACACCTTCCGGAACACGGTCGGAAAAATGATAAATGGCACGGTTGCCTGTACAAGAGGATCTACCAAAAGACGGTCCCCTGGCCTGGTTTGAGGCATATTACTATGTCCCCGAAAGCCGTGTACACTTCTAAACTATGAACGACTTATGGAGAATTTTCTTAGCTTTCTGAATATTTATGTTTATTGTGTCGCCACCTTCCGGAACACGGGCGGAAAAATGATAAACGATACGTTTGCCTGTACCGCGGCTCTACAAAAAAACGTTCCCCTGCCCTGGTCTGACGCATATTAATATATCACCGAAAGCCGAGTACACTTTTAAACTATATACGACTTATGGAGATTTTTCCTAGCTTCCCGAATATATAGGTTATATGCGTCGCCACCTTCCGGAACTTAATCGGAAAAATGATAAACGATACTATTGCCTGTACCGCGGATCTACGAAAAAACGGTCCCCTGGCCTGGTCTGACGCATATTACTAAGTCCTCGAAAGCCGTGTACACTTCTGAACTAAGAACGACTTATGGAGAATTTTCCTGGCTTTCCGAATATATAGGTTATATGCGTGGCCACCTTCCGGAACACGGTCGGAAAAATGATAAACGATACGTTTTCCTGTACCGCGGATCTACGAAAAAACGGTCCCCTGGCCTGGTCTGACGCATATTAATATATCACCGAAAACCGTGTACACTTCTGAACTTTGAACGACTTATGGAGAATTTTCTTAGCTTTCCGAATATATATGGTTGGTGTTTTGCCACCTTCCGGAACACGGTCGGAAAAATGATAAATGGCACGGTTGCCTGTACAAGAGGATCTACCAAAAGACGGTCCCCTGGCCTGGTTTGAGGCATATTACTATGTCACCAAAAGCCGTGTACACTTCTAAACTATGAACGACTTATGGGAATTTTCTTAGCTTTCTGAATATTTATGTTTAATGTGTCGCCACCTTCCGGAACACGGGCGGAAAAATGATAAACGATACGTTTGACTGTACCGCGGCTCTACAAAAAAACGGTCCCCTGGGCTGGTCAGAGGTATAATACTATATACCCGAAAACCGTGAAGACTTCTGAACTATGAATTACTTATGGAGAATTTTCTTAGCTTCCCAAATATATATGGTTGGTGTGTTGCCAACTTCCGGAACACGGTCGGAAAAATGATATACGATACGATTGCCTGTACCGCGGATCTACGAAAAAACGGTCCCCTGGCCTGGTCTGACGCATATTACTAAGTCCTCGAAAGCCGTGTACACTTCTGAACTAAGAACGACTTATGGTGAATTTTCCTGGCTTTCCGAATATATAGGTTATATGCGTGGCCACCTTCCGGAACACGGTCGGAAAAATGATAAACGATACGTTTTCCTGTACCGCGGATCTACGAAAAAACGGTCCCCTGGCCTGGTCTGACGCATATTAATATATCACCGAAAACCGTGTACACTTCTGAACTTTGAACGACTTATGGAGAATTTTCTTAGCTTTCCGAATATATATGGTTGGTGTTTTGCCACCTTCCGGAACACGGTCGGAAAAATGATAAATGGCACGGTTGCCTGTACAAGAGGATCTACCAAAAGACGGTCCCCTGGCCTGGTTTGAGGCATATTACTATGTCACCAAAAGCCGTGTACACTTCTAAACTATGAACGACTTATGGGAATTTTCTTAGCTTTCTGAATATTTATGTTTAATGTGTCGCCACCTTCCGGAACACGGGCGGAAAAATGATAAACGATACGTTTGCCTGTACCGCGGCTCTACAAAAAAACGGTCCCCTGGGCTGGTCAGAGGTATAATACTATATACCCGAAAACCGTGAAGACTTCTGAACTATGAATTACTTATGGAGAATTTTCTTAGCTTCCCAAATATATATGGTTGGTGTGTTGCCAACTTCCGGAACACGGTCGGAAAAATGATATACGATACGATTGCCTGTACCGCGGATCTACGAAAAAACGGTCCCCTGGCCTGGTCTGACGCATATTACTAAGTCCTCGAAAGCCGTGTACACTTCTGAACTAAGAACGACTTATGGTGAATTTTCCTGGCTTTCCGAATATATAGGTTATATGCGTGGCCACCTTCCGGAACACGGTCGGAAAAATGATAAACGATACGTTTTCCTGTACCGCGGATCTACGAAAAAACGGTCCCCTGGCCTGGTCTGACGCATATTACTAAGTCTTTGAAAGCCGTGTACACTTATGAACAATGAACGACTTATAAAGAATTTTTTTAGCTTTCCAAATTTATATGTTAAATGCGTGGCCACCTTCCGGAACACGGTCGGAAAAATGATAAACCATACGTTTGCCTGTACCGCGGATCTACGAAAAAACGTTCCCCTGGCCTGGTCTGACGCATATTAATATATCACCGAAAGCCGAGTACACTTTTAAACTATGAACGACTTATGGAGATTTCTCCTGGCTTCCCGAATATATAGGTTATATGCGTCGCCACCTTCCGGAACACGGTCGGAAAAATGATAAACGATACGATTGCCTGTACCGCGGCTCTACAAAAAAACGGTCCCCTGGCCTGGTCTGACGCATATTACTAAGTCTTTGAAAGCCGTGTACACTTATGAACAATGAACGACTTATGGATAATTTTTTTAGCTTTCCAAATTTATATGTTAAATGCGTGGCCACCTTCCGGAACACGGTCGGAAAAATGATAAACCATACGTTTGCCTGTACCGCGGATCTACCAAAAGACGGTCCCCTGGCCTGGTTTGAGGCATATTACTATGTCCCCGAAAGCCGTGTACACTTCTAAACTATGAACGACTTATGGAGAATTTTCTTAGCCTTCTGAATATTTATGTTTAATGTGTCGCCACCTTCCGGAACACGGGCGGAAAAATGATAAACGATACGTTTGCCTGTACCGCGGATCTACAAAAAAACGTTCCCCTGCCCTGGTCTGACGCATATTAATATATCACCGAAAGCCGAGTACACTTTTAAACTATGAACGACTTATGGAGATTTTTCCTGGCTTCCTGAATATATAGGTTATATGCGTCGCCACCTTCCGGAACTTAATCGGAAAAATGATAAACGATACGATTGCCTGTACCGCGGCTCTACAAAAAAACGGTCCCCTGGCCTGGTCTGACGCATATTACTAATTCTTTGAAAGCCGTGTACACTTATGAACAATGAACGACTTATGGAGAATTTTTTTAGCTTTCCGAATATATATGGTTGGTGTGTTACACCTTCCGGAACACGGTCGGAAAAATGATAAATGGCACGGTTGCCTGTACAAGAGGATCTACCAAAAGACGGTCCCCTGGCCTGGTTTGAGGCATATTACTATGTCCCCGAAAGCCGTGTACACTTCTAAACTATGAACGACTTATGGAGAATTTTCTTAGCTTTCTGAATATTTATGTTTATTGTGTCGCCACCTTCCGGAACACGGGCGGAAAAATGATAAACGATACGTTTGCCTGTACCGCGGCTCTACAAAAAAACGTTCCCCTGCCCTGGTCTGACGCATATTAATATATCACCGAAAGCCGAGTACACTTTTAAACTATAAACGACTTATGGAGATTTTTCCTAGCTTCCCGAATATATAGGTTATATGCGTCGCCACCTTCCGGAACTTAATCGGAAAAATGATAAACGATACTATTGCCTGTACCGCGGATCTACGAAAAAACGGTCCCCTGGCCTGGTCTGACGCATATTACTAAGTCCTCGAAAGCCGTGTACACTTCTAAACTAAGAACGACTTATGGAGAATTTTCCTGGCTTTCCGAATATATAGGTTATATGCGTGGCCACCTTCCGGAACACGGTCGGAAAAATGATAAACGATACGTTTTCCTGTACCGCGGATCTACGAAAAAACGGTCCCCTGGCCTGGTCTGACGCATATTAATATATCACCGAAAACCGTGTACACTTCTGAACTTTGAACGACTTATGGAGAATTTTCTTAGCTTTCCGAATATATATGGTTGGTGTTTTGCCACCTTCCGGAACACGGTCGGAAAAATGATAAATGGCACGGTTGCCTGTACAAGAGGATCTACCAAAAGACGGTCCCCTGGCCTGGTTTGAGGCATATTACTATGTCACCAAAAGCCGTGTACACTTCTAAACTATGAACGACTTATGGGAATTTTCTTAGCTTTCTGAATATTTATGTTTAATGTGTCGCCACCTTCCGGAACACGGGCGGAAAAATGATAAACGATACGTTTGACTGTACCGCGGCTCTACAAAAAAACGGTCCCCTGGGCTGGTCAGAGGTATAATACTATATACCCGAAAACCGTGAAGACTTCTGAACTATGAATTACTTATGGAGAATTTTCTTAGCTTCCCAAATATATATGGTTGGTGTGTTGCCAACTTCCGGAACACGGTCGGAAAAATGATATACGATACGATTGCCTGTACCGCGGATCTACGAAAAAACGGTCCCCTGGCCTGGTCTGACGCATATTACTAAGTCCTCGAAAGCCGTGTACACTTCTGAACTAAGAACGACTTATGGTGAATTTTCCTGGCTTTCCGAATATATAGGTTATATGCGTGGCCACCTTCCGGAACACGGTCGGAAAAATGATAAACGATACGTTTTCCTGTACCGCGGATCTACGAAAAAACGGTCCCCTGGCCTGGTCTGACGCATATTAATATATCACCGAAAACCGTGTACACTTCTGAACTTTGAACGACTTATGGAGAATTTTCTTAGCTTTCCGAATATATATGGTTGGTGTTTTGCCACCTTCCGGAACACGGTCGGAAAAATGATAAATGGCACGGTTGCCTGTACAAGAGGATCTACCAAAAGACGGTCCCCTGGCCTGGTTTGAGGCATATTACTATGTCACCAAAAGCCGTGTACACTTCTAAACTATGAACGACTTATGGGAATTTTCTTAGCTTTCTGAATATTTATGTTTAATGTGTCGCCACCTTCCGGAACACGGGCGGAAAAATGATAAACGATACGTTTGCCTGTACCGCGGCTCTACAAAAAAACGGTCCCCTGGGCTGGTCAGAGGTATAATACTATATACCCGAAAACCGTGAAGACTTCTGAACTATGAATTACTTATGGAGAATTTTCTTAGCTTCCCAAATATATATGGTTGGTGTGTTGCCAACTTCCGGAACACGGTCGGAAAAATGATATACGATACGATTGCCTGTACCGCGGATCTACGAAAAAACGGTCCCCTGGCCTGGTCTGACGCATATTACTAAGTCCTCGAAAGCCGTGTACACTTCTGAACTAAGAACGACTTATGGTGAATTTTCCTGGCTTTCCGAATATATAGGTTATATGCGTGGCCACCTTCCGGAACACGGTCGGAAAAATGATAAACGATACGTTTTCCTGTACCGCGGATCTACGAAAAAACGGTCCCCTGGCCTGGTCTGACGCATATTACTAAGTCTTTGAAAGCCGTGTACACTTATGAACAATGAACGACTTATAAAGAATTTTTTTAGCTTTCCAAATTTATATGTTAAATGCGTGGCCACCTTCCGGAACACGGTCGGAAAAATGATAAACCATACGTTTGCCTGTACCGCGGATCTACGAAAAAACGTTCCCCTGGCCTGGTCTGACGCATATTAATATATCACCGAAAGCCGAGTACACTTTTAAACTATGAACGACTTATGGAGATTTCTCCTGGCTTCCCGAATATATAGGTTATATGCGTCGCCACCTTCCGGAACACGGTCGGAAAAATGATAAACGATACGATTGCCTGTACCGCGGCTCTACAAAAAAACGGTCCCCTGGCCTGGTCTGACGCATATTACTAAGTCTTTGAAAGCCGTGTACACTTATGAACAATGAACGACTTATGGATAATTTTTTTAGCTTTCCAAATTTATATGTTAAATGCGTGGCCACCTTCCGGAACACGGTCGGAAAAATGATAAACCATACGTTTGCCTGTACCGCGGATCTACCAAAAGACGGTCCCCTGGCCTGGTTTGAGGCATATTACTATGTCCCCGAAAGCCGTGTACACTTCTAAACTATGAACGACTTATGGAGAATTTTCTTAGCCTTCTGAATATTTATGTTTAATGTGTCGCCACCTTCCGGAACACGGGCGGAAAAATGATAAACGATACGTTTGCCTGTACCGCGGATCTACAAAAAAACGTTCCCCTGCCCTGGTCTGACGCATATTAATATATCACCGAAAGCCGAGTACACTTTTAAACTATGAACGACTTATGGAGATTTTTCCTGGCTTCCTGAATATATAGGTTATATGCGTCGCCACCTTCCGGAACTTAATCGGAAAAATGATAAACGATACGATTGCCTGTACCGCGGCTCTACAAAAAAACGGTCCCCTGGCCTGGTCTGACGCATATTACTAATTCTTTGAAAGCCGTGTACACTTATGAACAATGAACGACTTATGGAGAATTTTTTTAGCTTTCCGAATATATATGGTTGGTGTGTTACACCTTCCGGAACACGGTCGGAAAAATGATAAATGGCACGGTTGCCTGTACAAGAGGATCTACCAAAAGACGGTCCCCTGGCCTGGTTTGAGGCATATTACTATGTCCCCGAAAGCCGTGTACACTTCTAAACTATGAACGACTTATGGAGAATTTTCTTAGCTTTCTGAATATTTATGTTTATTGTGTCGCCACCTTCCGGAACACGGGCGGAAAAATGATAAACGATACGTTTGCCTGTACCGCGGCTCTACAAAAAAACGTTCCCCTGCCCTGGTCTGACGCATATTAATATATCACCGAAAGCCGAGTACACTTTTAAACTATAAACGACTTATGGAGATTTTTCCTAGCTTCCCGAATATATAGGTTATATGCGTCGCCACCTTCCGGAACTTAATCGGAAAAATGATAAACGATACTATTGCCTGTACCGCGGCTCTACAAAAAAACGGTCCCCTGGCCTGGTCTGACGCATATTACTAAGTCCTCGAAAGCCGTGTACACTTCTGAACTAAGAACGACTTATGGTGAATTTTCCTGGCTTTCCGAATATATAGGTTATATGCGTGGCCACCTTCCGGAACACGGTCGGAAAAATGATAAACGATACGTTTTCCTGTACCGCGGATCTACGAAAAAACGGTCCCCTGGCCTGGTCTGACGCATATTAATATATCACCGAAAACCGTGTACACTTCTGAACTTTGAACGACTTATGGAGAATTTTCTTAGCTTTCCGAATATATATGGTTGGTGTTTTGCCACCTTCCGGAACACGGTCGGAAAAATGATAAATGGCACGGTTGCCTGTACAAGAGGATCTACCAAAAGACGGTCCCCTGGCCTGGTTTGAGGCATATTACTATGTCACCAAAAGCCGTGTACACTTCTAAACTATGAACGACTTATGGGAATTTTCTTAGCTTTCTGAATATTTATGTTTAATGTGTCGCCACCTTCCGGAACACGGGCGGAAAAATGATAAACGATACGTTTGCCTGTACCGCGGCTCTACAAAAACACGGTCCCCTGGGCTGGTCAGAGGTATAATACTATATACCCGAAAACCGTGAAGACTTCTGAACTATGAATTACTTATGGAGAATTTTCTTAGCTTCCCAAATATATATGGTTGGTGTGTTGCCAACTTCCGGAACACGGTCGGAAAAATGATATACGATACGATTGCCTGTACCGCGGATCTACGAAAAAACGGTCCCCTGGCCTGGTCTGACGCATATTACTAAGTCCTCGAAAGCCGTGTACACTTCTGAACTAAGAACGACTTATGGTGAATTTTCCTGGCTTTCCGAATATATAGGTTATATGCGTGGCCACCTTCCGGAACACGGTCGGAAAAATGATAAACGATACGTTTTCCTGTACCGCGGATCTACGAAAAAACGGTCCCCTGGCCTGGTCTGACGCATATTACTAAGTCTTTGAAAGCCGTGTACACTTATGAACAATGAACGACTTATAAAGAATTTTTTTAGCTTTCCAAATTTATATGTTAAATGCGTGGCCACCTTCCGGAACACGGTCGGAAAAATGATAAACCATACGTTTGCCTGTACCGCGGATCTACGAAAAAACGTTCCCCTGGCCTGGTCTGACGCATATTAATATATCACCGAAAGCCGAGTACACTTTTAAACTATGAACGACTTATGGAGATTTCTCCTGGCTTCCCGAATATATAGGTTATATGCGTCGCCACCTTCCGGAACACGGTCGGAAAAATGATAAACGATACGATTGCCTGTACCGCGGCTCTACAAAAAAACGGTCCCCTGGCCTGGTCTGACGCATATTACTAAGTCTTTGAAAGCCGTGTACACTTATGAACAATGAACGACTTATGGATAATTTTTTTAGCTTTCCAAATTTATATGTTAAATGCGTGGCCACCTTCCGGAACACGGTCGGAAAAATGATAAACCATACGTTTGCCTGTACCGCGGATCTACCAAAAGACGGTCCCCTGGCCTGGTTTGAGGCATATTACTATGTCCCCGAAAGCCGTGTACACTTCTAAACTATGAACGACTTATGGAGAATTTTCTTAGCCTTCTGAATATTTATGTTTAATGTGTCGCCACCTTCCGGAACACGGGCGGAAAAATGATAAACGATACGTTTGCCTGTACCGCGGATCTACAAAAAAACGTTCCCCTGCCCTGGTCTGACGCATATTAATATATCACCGAAAGCCGAGTACACTTTTAAACTATGAACGACTTATGGAGATTTTTCCTGGCTTCCTGAATATATAGGTTAAATGCGTCGCCACCTTCCGGAACTTAATCGGAAAAATGATAAACGATACGATTGCCTGTACCGCGGCTCTACAAAAAAACGGTCCCCTGGCCTGGTCTGACGCATATTACTAATTCTTTGAAAGCCGTGTACACTTATGAACAATGAACGACTTATGGAGAATTTTTTTAGCTTTCCGAATATATATGGTTGGTGTGTTACACCTTCCGGAACACGGTCGGAAAAATGATAAATGGCACGGTTGCCTGTACAAGAGGATCTACCAAAAGACGGTCCCCTGGCCTGGTTTGAGGCATATTACTATGTCCCCGAAAGCCGTGTACACTTCTAAACTATGAACGACTTATGGAGAATTTTCTTAGCTTTCTGAATATTTATGTTTATTGTGTCGCCACCTTCCGGAACACGGGCGGAAAAATGATAAACGATACGTTTGCCTGTACCGCGGCTCTACAAAAAAACGTTCCCCTGCCCTGGTCTGACGCATATTAATATATCACCGAAAGCCGAGTACACTTTTAAACTATAAACGACTTATGGAGATTTTTCCTAGCTTCCCGAATATATAGGTTATATGCGTCGCCACCTTCCGGAACTTAATCGGAAAAATGATAAACGATACTATTGCCTGTACCGCGGCTCTACAAAAAAAACGGTCCCCTGGCCTGGTCTGACGCATATTACTAAGTCTTTGAAAGCCGTGTACACTTATGAACAATGAACGTCTTATGGAGAATTTTTTTAGCTTCCCAAATTTATATGTTAAATGCGTGGCCATCTTCCGGAACACAGTCGGAAAAATGATAAACGATACGATTGCCTGTACCGCGGATCTACGAAAAAACGGTCCCCTGGCCTGGTCTGACGCATATTACTAAGTCCTCGAAAGCCGTGTACACTTCTGAACTAAGAACGACTTATGGAGAATTTTCCTGGCTTTCCGAATATATAGGTTATATGCGTGGCCACCTTCCGGAACACGGTCGGAAAAATGATAAACGATACGTTTTCCTGTACCGCGGATCTACGAAAAAACGGTCCCCTGGCCTGGTCTGACGCATATTAATATATCACCGAAAACCGTGTACACTTCTGAACTTTGAACGACTTATGGAGAATTTTCTTAGCTTTCCGAATATATATGGTTGGTGTTTTGCCACCTTCCGGAACACGGTCGGAAAAATGATAAATGGCACGGTTGCCTGTACAAGAGGATCTACCAAAAGACGGTCCCCTGGCCTGGTTTGAGGCATATTACTATGTCACCAAAAGCCGTGTACACTTCTAAACTATGAACGACTTATGGGAATTTTCTTAGCTTTCTGAATATTTATGTTTAATGTGTCGCCACCTTCCGGAACACGGGCGGAAAAATGATAAACGATACGTTTGACTGTACCGCGGCTCTACAAAAAAACGGTCCCCTGGGCTGGTCAGAGGTATAATACTATATACCCGAAAACCGTGAAGACTTCTGAACTATGAATTACTTATGGAGAATTTTCTTAGCTTCCCAAATATATATGGTTGGTGTGTTGCCAACTTCCGGAACACGGTCGGAAAAATGATATACGATACGATTGCCTGTACCGCGGATCTACGAAAAAACGGTCCCCTGGCCTGGTCTGACGCATATTACTAAGTCCTCGAAAGCCGTGTACACTTCTGAACTAAGAACGACTTATGGTGAATTTTCCTGGCTTTCCGAATATATAGGTTATATGCGTGGCCACCTTCCGGAACACGGTCGGAAAAATGATAAACGATACGTTTTCCTGTACCGCGGATCTACGAAAAAACGGTCCCCTGGCCTGGTCTGACGCATATTAATATATCACCGAAAACCGTGTACACTTCTGAACTTTGAACGACTTATGGAGAATTTTCTTAGCTTTCCGAATATATATGGTTGGTGTTTTGCCACCTTCCGGAACACGGTCGGAAAAATGATAAATGGCACGGTTGCCTGTACAAGAGGATCTACCAAAAGACAGCCCCTGGCCTGGTTTGAGGCATATTACTATGTCACCAAAAGCCGTGTACACTTCTAAACTATGAACGACTTATGGGAATTTTCTTAGCTTTCTGAATATTTATGTTTAATGTGTCGCCACCTTCCGGAACACGGGCGGAAAAATGATAAACGATACGTTTGCCTGTACCGCGGCTCTACAAAAAAACGGTCCCCTGGGCTGGTCAGAGGTATAATACTATATACCCGAAAACCGTGAAGACTTCTGAACTATGAATTACTTATGGAGAATTTTCTTAGCTTCCCAAATATATATGGTTGGTGTGTTGCCAACTTCCGGAACACGGTCGGAAAAATGATATACGATACGATTGCCTGTACCGCGGATCTACGAAAAAACGGTCCCCTGGCCTGGTCTGACGCATATTACTAAGTCCTCGAAAGCCGTGTACACTTATGAACAATGAACGACTTATGGAGAATTTTTTTAGCTTTCCGAATATATATGGTTGGTGTGTTACACCTTCCGGAACACGGTCGGAAAAATGATAAATGGCACGGTTGCCTGTACAAGAGGATCTACCAAAAGACGGTCCCCTGGCCCGGTTTGAGGCATATTACTATGTCCCCGAAAGCCGTGTACACTTCTAAACTATGAACGACTTATGGAGAATTTTCTTAGCTTTCTGAATATTTATGTTTAATGTGTCGCCACCTTCCGGAACACGGGCGGAAAAATGATAAACGATACGTTTGCCTGTACCGCGGCTCTACAAAAAAACATTCCCCTGCCCTGGTCTGACGCATATTAATATATCACCGAAAGCTGAGTACACTTTTAAACTATGAACGACTTATGGAGATTTTTCCTGGCTTCCCGAATATATAGGTTATATGCGTCGCCACCTTCCGGAACTTAATCGGAAAAATGATAAACGATACTATTGCCTGTACCGCGGATCTACGAAAAAACGGTCCCCTGGCCTGGTCTGACGCATATTACTAAGTCCTCGAAAGCCGTGTACACTTCTGAACTAAGAACGACTTATGGAGAATTTTCCTGGCTTTCCGAATATATAGGTTATATGCGTGGCCCCCTTCCGGAACACGGTCGGAAAAATGATAAACGATACGTTTTCCTGTACCGCGGATCTACGAAAAAACGGTCCCCTGGCTTGGTTTGAGGCATATTACTATGTCCCCGAAAGCCGTGTACACTTCTAAACTATGAACGACTTATGGAGAATTTTCTAAGCTTTCTGAATATTTATGTTTAATGTGTCGCCACCTTCCGGAACACGGGCGGAAAAATGATAAACGATACGTTTGCCTGTACCGCGGCTCTACAAAAAAACGTTCCCCTGCCCTGGTCTGACGCATATTAATATATCACCGAAAGCTGAGTACACTTTTAAACTTTGAACGACTTATGGAAATTTTTCCTGGCTTCCCGAATATATAGGTTATATGGGTCGGCACCTTCCGGAACTTAATCGGAAAAATGATAAACGATACAATTGCCTGTACCGCGGCTCTACAAAAAAACGGTCCCCTGGGCTGGTCAGAGGTATAATACTATATACCCGAAAACCGTGTACACTTATGAACAATGAACGACTTATGGAGAATTTTCTAAGCTTTCCGAATATATAGGTTATATGCGTGGCCACCTTCCGGAACACGGTCGGAAAAATGATAAACGATACGTTTTCCTGTACCGCGGATCTACGAAAAAACGGTGTCCTGGCCTGGTCTGACGCATATTACTAAGTCTTTGAAAGCCGTGTACACTTATGAACAATGAACGACTTATGGAGAATTTTTTTAGCTTTCCAAATTTATATGTTAAATGCGTGGCCACCTTCCGGAACACGGTCGGAAAAATGATAAACGATACGATTGCCTGTACCGCGGCTCTACAAAAAAACGGTCCCCTGGCCTGGTCTGACGCATATTAATAAGTCTTTGAAAGCCGTGTACACATATGAACAATGAACGACTTATGGAGAATTTTTTTAGCTTCCCAAATTTATATGTTAAATGCGTGGCCACCTTCCGGAACACAGTCGGAAAAATGATAAACGATACGATTGCCTGTACCTCGGCTCTACAAAAAAACGGTCCCCTGGCCTGGTCTGACGCATATTACTAAGTCTTTGAAAGCCGTGTACACTTATGAACAATGAACGACTTATGGAGAATTTTTTTAGCTTTCCGAATATATAGGTTATATGCATGGCCCCCTTCCGGAACACGGTCGGAAAAATGATAAACGATACGTTTTCCTGTACCGCGGATCTACGAAAAAACGGTCCCCTGGCCTGGTTTGAGGCATATTACTATGTCCCCGAAAGCCGTGTACACTTCTAAACTATGAACGACTTATGGAGAATTTTCTAAGCTTTCTGAATATTTATGTTTAATGTGTCGCCACCTTCCGGAACACAGGCGGAAAAATGATAAACGATACGTTTGCCTGTACCGCGGATCTACGAAAAAACGGTCCCCTGGCCTGGTCTGACGCATAAAAATGATAAACGATACAATTGCCTGTACCGCGGCTCTACAAAAAAACGGTCCCCTGGGCTGGTCAGAGGTATAATACTATATACCCGAAAACCGTGTACACTTATGAACAATGAACGACTTATGGAGAATTTTCTAAGCTTTCCGAATATATAGGTTATATGCGTGGCCACCTTCCGGAACACGGTCGGAAAAATGATAAACGATACGTTTTCCTGTACCGCGGATCTACGAAAAAACGGTCCCCTGGCCTGGTCTGACGCATAAAAATGATAAACGATACAATTGCCTGTACCGCGGCTCTACAAAAAAACGGTCCCCTGGGCTGGTCAGAGGTATAATACTATATACCCGAAAACCGTGTACACTTATGAACAATGAACGACTTATGGAGAATTTTCTAAGCTTTCCGAATATATAGGTTATATGCGTGGCCACCTTCCGGAACACGGTCGGAAAAATGATAAACGATACGTTTTCCTGTACCGCGGATCTACGAAAAAACGGTGTCCTGGCCTGGTCTGACGCATATTACTAAGTCTTTGAAAGCCGTGTACACTTATGAACAATGAACGACTTATGGAGAATTTTTTTAGCTTTCCAAATTTATATGTTAAATGCGTGGCCACCTTCCGGAACACGGTCGGAAAAATGATAAACGATACGATTGCCTGTACCGCGGCTCTACAAAAAAACGGTCCCCTGGCCTGGTCTGACGCATATTAATAAGTCTTTGAAAGCCGTGTACACATATGAACAATGAACGACTTATGGAGAATTTTTTTAGCTTCCCAAATTTATATGTTAAATGCGTGGCCACCTTCCGGAACACAGTCGGAAAAATGATAAACGATACGATTGCCTGTACCTCGGCTCTACAAAAAAACGGTCCCCTGGCCTGGTCTGACGCATATTACTAAGTCTTTGAAAGCCGTGTACACTTATGAACAATGAACGACTTATGGAGAATTTTTTTAGCTTCCCAAATTTATATGTTAAATGCGTGTCCACCTTCCGGAACACAGTCGGAAAAATGATAAAAGATACGATTGCCTGTACCGCGGCTCTACAAAAAAACGTTCCCCTGGCCTGGTCTGACGCATATTACTAAGTCCTCGAAAGCCGTGTACACTTCTGAACTAAGAACGACTTATGGAGAATTTTCCTGGCTTTCCGAATATATAGGTTATATGCATGGCCCCCTTCCGGAACACGGTCGGAAAAATGATAAACGATACGTTTTCCTGTACCGCGGATCTACGAAAAAACGGTCCCCTGGCCTGGTTTGAGGCATATTACTATGTCCCCGAAAGCCGTGTACACTTCTAAACTATGAACGACTTATGGAGAATTTTCTAAGCTTTCTGAATATTTATGTTTAATGTGTCGCCACCTTCCGGAACACAGGCGGAAAAATGATAAACGATACGTTTGCCTGTACCGTAGCTCTACAAAAAAACGTTCCCCTGCCCTGGTCTGACGCATATTAATATATCACCGAAAGCTGAGTACACTTTTAAACTTTGAACGACTTATGGAAATTTTTCCTGGCTTCCCGAATATATAGGTTATATGGGTCGGCACCTTCCGGAACTTAATCGGAAAAATGATAAACGATACAATTGCCTGTACCGCGGCTCTACAAAAAAACGGTCCCCTGGGCTGGTCAGAGGTATAATACTATATACCCGAAAACCGTGTACACTTATGAACAATGAACGACTTATGGAGAATTTTCTAAGCTTTCCGAATATATAGGTTATATGCGTGGCCACCTTCCGGAACACGGTCGGAAAAATGATAAACGATACGTTTTCCTGTACCGCGGATCTACGAAAAAACGGTCCCCTGGCCTGGTCTGACGCATAAAAATGATAAACCATACGTTTGCCTGTACCGCGGATCTACGAAAAAACGTTCCCCTGGCCTGGTCTGACGCATATTAATATATCACCGAAAGCCGAGTACACTTTTAAACTATGAACGACTTATGGAGATTTCTCCTGGCTTCCCGAATATATAGGTGATATGCGTCGCCACCTTCCGGAACACGGTCGGAAAAATGATAAACGATACGATTGCCTGTACCGCGGCTCTACAAAAAAACGGTCCCCTGGCCTGGTCTGACGCATATTAATAAGTCTTTGAAAGCCGTGTACACATATGAACAATGAACGACTTATGGAGAATTTTTTTAGCTTCCCAAATTTATATGTTAAATGCGTGGCCACCTTCCGGAACACAGTCGGAAAAATGTTAAACGATACGATTGCCTGTACCTCGGCTCTACAAAAAAACGGTCCCCTGGCCTGGTCTGACGCATATTACTAAGTCCCCGAAAGCCGTGTACACTTCTGAACTAAGAACGACTTATGGAGAATTTTCCTGGCTTTCCGAATATATAGGTTATATGCATGGCCCCCTTCCGGAACACGGTCGGAAAAATGATAAACGATACGTTTTCCTGTACCGCGGATCTACGAAAAAACGGTCCCCTGGCCTGGTTTGAGGCATATTACTATGTCCCCGAAAGCCGTGTACACTTCTAAACTATGAACGACTTATGGAGAATTTTCTAAGCTTTCTGAATATTTATGTTTAATGTGTCGCCACCTTCCGGAACACAGGCGGAAAAATGATAAACGATACGTTTGCCTGTACCGCGGCTCTACAAAAAAACGTTCCCCTGCCCTGGTCTGACGCATATTAATATATCACCGAAAGCTGAGTACACTTTTAAACTTTGAACGACTTATGGAAATTTTTCCTGGCTTCCCGAATATATAGGTTATATGGGTCGGCACCTTCCGGAACTTAATCGGAAAAATGATATACGATACAATTGCCTGTACCGCGGCTCTACAAAAAAACGGTCCCCTGGGCTGGTCAGAGGTATAATACTATATACCCGAAAACCGTGTAGACTTCTGAACTATGAATTACTTATGGAGAATTTTCTTAGCTTCCCGAATATATATGGTTGGTGTGTTGCCACCTTCCGGAATACGGTCGGAAAAAAGATAAACGATACGATTGCCTGTACCGCGGATCTACGAAAAAACGGTCCCCTGGCCTGGTCTGACGCATATTACTAAGTCTTTGAAAGCCGTGTACACTTATAAACAATGAACGACTTATGGAGAATTTTTTTAGCTTTCCAAATTTATATGTTAAATGCGTGGCCACCTTCCGGAACACGGTCGGATAAATGATAAACCATACGTTTGCCTGTACCGCGGATCTACGAAAAAACGTTCCCCTGGCCTGGTCTGACGCATATTAATATATCACCGAAAGCCGAGTACACTTTTAAACTATGAACGACTTATGGAGATTTCTCCTGGCTTCCCGAATATATAGGTTATATGCGTCGTCACCTTCCGGAACACGGTCGGAAAAATGATAAACGATACGATTGCCTGTACCGCGGCTCTACAAAAAAACGGTCCCCTGGCCTGGTCTGACGCATATTAATAAGTCTTTGAAAGCCGTGTACACATATGAACAATGAACGACTTATGGAGAATTTTTTTAGCTTCCCAAATTTATATGTTAAATGCGTGGCCACCTTCCGGAACACAGTCGGAAAAATGATAAACGATACGATTGCCTGTACCTCGGCTCTACAAAAAAACGGTCCCCTGGCCTGGTCTGACGCATATTACTAAGTCTTGGAAAGCCGTGTACACTTATGAACAATGAACGACTTATGGAGAATTTTTTTAGCTTCCCAAATTTATATGTTAAATGCGTGTCCACCTTCCGGAACACAGTCGGAAAAATGATAAACGATACGATTGCCTGTACCGCGGCTCTACAAAAAAACGTTCCCCTGGCCTGGTCTGACGCATATTACTAAGTCCTCGAAAGCCGTGTACACTTCTGAACTAAGAACGACATATGGAGAATTTTCCTGGCTTTCCGAATATATAGGTTATATGCATGGCCCCCTTCCGGAACACGGTCGGAAAAATGATAAACGATACGTTTTCCTGTACCGCGGATCTACGAAAAAAACGGTCCCCTGGCCTGGTTTGAGGCATATTACTATGTCCCCGAAAGCCGTGTACACTTCTAAACTATGAACGACTTATGGAGAATTTTCTAAGCTTTCTGAATATTTATGTTTAATGTGTCGCCACCTTCCGGAACACAGGCGGAAAAATGATAAACGATACAATTGCCTGTACCGCGGCTCTACAAAAAAACGTTCCCCTGCCCTGGTCTGACGCATATTAATATATCACCGAAAGCTGAGTACACTTTTAAACTTTGAACGACTTATGGAAATTTTTCCTGGCTTCCCGAATATATAGGTTATATGGGTCGGCACCTTCCGGAACTTAATCGGAAAAATGATAAACGATACAATTGCCTGTACCGCGGCTCTACAAAAAAACGGTCCCCTGGGCTGGTCAGAGGTATAATACTATATACCCGAAAACCGTGTAGACTTCTGAACTATGAATTACTTATGGAGAATTTTCTTAGCTTCCCGAATATATATGGTTGGTGTGTTGCCACCTTCCGGAATACGGTCGGAAAAATGATAAACGATACGATTGCCTGTACCGCGGATCTACGAAAAAACGGTCCCCTGGCCTGGTCTGACGCATATTACTAAGTCTTTGAAAGCCGTGTACACTTATAAACAATGAACGACTTATGGAGAATTTTTTTAGCTTTCCAAATTTATATGTTAAATGCGTGGCCACCTTCCGGAACACGGTCGGATAAATGATAAACCATACGTTTGCCTGTACCGCGGATCTACGAAAAAACGTTCCCCTGGCCTGGTCTGACGCATATTAATATATCACCGAAAGCCGAGTACACTTTTAAACTATGAACGACTTATAGAGATTTCTCCTGGCTTCCCGAATATATAGGTTATATGCGTCGCCAACTTCCGGAACACGGTCGGAAAAATGATAAACGATACGATTGCCTGTACCGCGGCTCTACAAAAAAACGGTCCCCTGGCCTGGTCTGACGCATATTACTAAGTCTTTGAAAGCCGTGTACACTTATGAACAATGAACAACTTATGGAGAATTTTTTTAGCTTTCCAAATTTATATGTTAAATGCGTGGCCAGCTTCCGGAACACGGTCGGAAAAATGATAAACCATACGTTTGCCTGTACCGCAGATCTACGAAAAAACGTTCCCCTGGCCTGGTCTGACGCATAATAATATAATATCACCGAAAGCCGAGTACACTTTTAAACTATGAACGACTTATGGAGATTTCCCCTGGCTTCCCGAATATATAGGTTATATGCGTCGCCACCTTCCGGAACACGGGCGGAAAAATGATATACAATACGTTTGCCTGTACCGCGGCTCTACAAAAAAACGTTCCCCTGCCCTGGTCTGACGCATATTAATATATCACCGAAAGCCGAGTACATTTTTAAACTTTGAACGACTTATGGAGATTTTCCTGGCTTCCCGAATATATAGGTTATATGCGTCGCCACCTTCCGGAACTTAATCGGAAAAATGATAAACGATACGATTTCCTGTACCGCGGCTCTACGAAAAAACGAAAGCCGTGTACACTTCTGAACTATGAACGACTTATGGAGAATTTTCCTAGTTTTCCGAATATATAGGCTTAATGCGTAGCCACCATCCGAAACACGGTCGGAAAAATTATAAACGATACGATTGCCTGTACCGCGGATCTACGAAAAAACGGTCCCCTGGCCTGGTCTGACGCATATTACTAAGTCCTCAAAAGCCGAGTACACTTTTAAACTATGAACGACTTATGGAAAATTTTTTTAGCTTTCCAAATTTATATGTTAAATGCGTGGCCACCTTCCAGAACACGGTCGGAAAAATGATAAACCATAAGTTTGCCTGTACCGCAGATCTACGAAAAAACGTTCCCCTGGCCTGGTCTGACGCATAATAATATAATATCACCGAAAGCCGAGTACACTTTTAAACTATGAACGACTTATGGAGATTTCCCCTGGCTTCCCGAATATATAGGTTATATGCGTCGCCACCTTCCGGAACACCGTCGGAAAAATGATTAACGGCACGGTTGCCTGTACAAGAGGATCTACCAAAAGACGGTCCCCTGGCCTGGTTTGAGGCATATTACTATGTCCCCGAAAGCCGTGTACACTTCTAAACTATGAAAGACTTATGGAGAATTTTCTAAGCTTTCTGAATATTTATGTTTAATGTGTCGCCACCTTCCGGAACACGGGCGGAAAAATGATATACGATACGTTTGCCTGTACCGCGGCTCTACAAAAAAACGTTCCCCTGGCCTGTTCTGACGCATATTACTAAGACTTTGAAAGCCGTGTACACTTATGAACAATGAACAACTTATGGAGAATATTTTTTAAATTCTTAATCGGAAAAATGATAAATGGCACGGTTGCCTGTACAAGAGGATCTACCAAAAGACGGTCCCCTGGGCTGGTCAGAGGTATAATACTATATAACCGAAAACCGTGTAGACTTCTGAACAATGAATTACTTATGGAGAATTTTCTTAGCTTCCCGAATATTTATTGTTGGTGTGTTGCCACCTTCCGGAACACGGTCGGAAAAATGATAAACGATACGATTGCCTGTACCGCGGATCTACGAAAAAACGGTCCCCTAACCTGGTCTGACGCATATTACTAAGTCCTCGAAAGCCGTGTACACTTCTAAACTAAGAACGACTTATGGAGAATTTTCCTGGCTTTCTGAATATATAGGTTATATGCGTGGCCACCTTCCGGAACACGGTCGGAAAAATGATAAATGGCATGGTTGCCTGTACCGCGGATCTACAAAAAAACGGTCCCCTGGCCTGGTCTGACGCATATTACTAAGTCCTCAAAAGCCGTGTACACTTCTGAACTTTGAACGACTTATGGAGAATTTTCTTAGCTTTCCGAATATATATTGTTGGTGTGTTGCCACCTTCCGGAACACGGTCGGAAAAATGATAAATGGCACGGTTGCCTGTACTGCGGATCTACGAAAAAACGGTCCCCTGGCCTGGTCTGACGCATATTACTAAGTCCTCGAAAGCCGTGTACACTTCTGAACTTTGAACGACTTATGGAGAATTTTCTAAGCTTTCTGAATATTTATGTTTAATGTGTCGCCACCTTCCGGAACACGGTCGGAAAAATGATAAATGGCATGGTTGCCTGTACCGCGGATCTACAAAAAAACGGTCCCCTGGCCTGGTCTGACGCATATTACTAAGTCCTCAAAAGCCGTGTACACTTCTGAACTTTAAACGACTTATGGAGAATTTTCTTAGCTTTCCAAATATATATTGTTGGTGTGTTGCCACCTTCCGGAACACGGTCGGAAAAATGATAAACGATACGTTTGCCTGTACCGCGGATCTACGAAAAAACGGTCCCCTGGCCTGGTCAGACGCATATTACTAAGTCTTTGAAAGCCGTGTACACTTATGAACAATGAACGACTTATGGAGAATTTTTTTAGCTTTCCAAATTTATATGTTAAATGCGTGGCCACCTTCCGGAACACAGTCGGAAAAATGATAAACGATACGATTGCCTGTACCGCGGCTCTACACAAAAAACGTTCCCCTGGCCTGGTCTGACGCATATTAATATATCACCGAAAGCCGAGTACACTTTTAAACTATGAACGACTTATGGAGATTTCCCCTGGCTTCCCGAATATATAGGTTATATGCGTCGCCACCTTCCGGAACACGGTCGGAAAAAATGATAAACGATACGTTTGCCTGTACCGCGGATCTACGAAAAAACGGTCCCCTGGCCTGGTCTGACGCATATTACTAAGTCCTCGAAAGCCGTGTACACTTCTGAACTTTGAACGACTTATGGAGAATTTTCTTAGCTTTCCGAATATATATGGTTGGTGTGTTGCCACCTTCCGGAACACAGTCGGAAAAATTATAAACGATACGATTGCCTGTACCGCGGATCTACGAAAAAACGGTCCCCTGGCCTGGTCTGACGCATATTACTAAGTCCTCAAAAGCCGAGTACACTTTTAAACTATGAACGACTTATGGAGATTTCCCCTGGCTTCCCGAATATATAGGTTATATGCGTCGCCACTTTCCGGAACACGGTCGGAAAAATGATAAACGATACGTTTTCCTTTACCGCGGATCTACGAAAAAACGGTCCCCTGGCCTGGTCAGACGCATATTACTAAGTCTTTGAAAACCGTGTACACTTATGAACAATGAACGACTTATGGAGAATGTTTTTAGCTTTCCAAATTTATATGTTAAATGCGTGGCCACCTTCCGGAACACAGTCGGAAAAATGATAAACGATACGATTGCCTGTACCGCGGCTCTACACAAAAAACGTTCCCCTGGCCTGGTCTGACGCATATTACTAAGTCCTCGAAAGCCGTGTACACTTCTGAACTAAGAACGACTTATGGAGAATTTTTCTGGCTTTCTGAATATATAGGTGTTATGCGTGGCCACCTTCCAGAACACGGTCGGAAAAATGATAAACGATACGTTTTCCTGTACCGCGGATCTACAAAAAAACGTTCCCCTGGCCTGGTCTGACGCATATTAATCTATCACCGAAAGCAGAGTACACTTTTAAACTATGAACGACTTATGGAGATTTCTCCTGGCTTCCCGAATATATAGGTTATATGCGTCGCCACCTTCCGGAACACGGTCGGAAAAATGATAAACCATACGTTTGCGTGTACCGCGGATCTACGAAAAAACGGTCCCCTGGCCTGGTCTGACGCATATTACTAAGTCCTCAAAAGCCGTGTACACTTCTGAACTTTGAACGACTTATGGAAAATTTTCTTAGCTTTCCGAATATATATTGTTGGTGTGTTGCCACCTTCCGGAACACGGTCGGAAAAATGATAAATGGCACGGTTGCCTCTACTGCGGATCTACGAAAAAACGGTCCCCTGGCCTGGTCTGACGCATATTACTAAGTCCTCAAAAGCCGTGTACACTTCTGAACTTTGAACGACTTATGGAAAATTTTCTTAGCTTTCCGAATATATATTGTTGGTGTGTTGCCACCTTCCGGAACACGGTCGGAAAAATGATAAATGGCACGGTTGCCTCTACTGCGGATCTACGAAAAAAACGGTCCCCTGGCCTGGTCTGACGCATATTACTAAGTCCTCGAAAGCCGTGTACACTTCTGAACTTTGAACGACTTATGGAGATTTTTCCTGGCTTTCCGAATATATAGGTTATATGCGTCGCCACTTTCCGGAACACCATCGGAAAAATGATAAATGGCACGGTTGCCTGTACAAGAGGATCTACCAAAAGACGGTCCCCTGGCCTGGTTTGAGGCATATTACTATGTCCCCGAAAGCCGTGTACACTTCTAAACTATGAACGACTTATGGAGAATTTTCTAAGCTTTCTGAATATTTATGTTTAATGTGTCGCCACCTTCCGGAACACGGGCGGAAAAATGATTTACGATACGTTTGCCTGTACCGCGGCTCTACAAAAAAACGTTCCCCTGCCCTGGTCTGACGCATATTAACATATCACCGAAAGCCGAGTACACTTTTAAACTTTGAATGACTTATGGAGATTTTTCCTGGCTTCCCGAATATATAGGTTATATGCGTCGCCACCTTCCGGAACTTAATCGGAAAAATGATAAACGATACGATTGCCTGTACCGCGGCTCTACAAAAAAACGGTCCCCTGGGCTGCTCAGAGGTATAATACTATATACCCGAAAACCGTGTAGACTTCTGAACTATGAATTACTTATGGAGAATTTTCTTAGCTTCCCGAATATATATGGTTGGTGTGTTGCCATCTTCCGGAACACGGTCGGAAAAATGATAAACGATACGATTGCCTGTACCGCGGATTTACGAAAAAACGGTCCCCTGGCCTGGTCTGACGCATATTAATCTATCACCGAAAGCAGAGTACACTTTTAAACTATGAACGACTTATGGAGATTTTTCCTGGCTTCCCGAATATATAGGTTATATGCGTCGCCACCTTCCGGAACACGGTCGGAAAAATGATAAACCATACGTTTGCGTGTACCGCGGATCTACGAAAAAAACGGTCCCCTGGCCTGGTCTGACGCATATTACTAAGTCCTCAAAAGCCGTGTACACTTCTGAACTTTGAACGACTTATGGAAAATTTTCTTAGCTTTCGGAATATATATTGTTGGTGTGTTGCCACCTTCCGGAACACGGTCGGAAAAATGATAAATGGCACGGTTGCCTCTACTGCGGATCTACGAAAAAACGGTCCCCTGGCCTGGTCTGACGCATATTACTAAGTCCTCGAAAGCCGTGTACACTTCTGAACTTTGAACGACTTATGGAGAATTTTCTTAGCTTTCCGAATATATATGGTTGGTGTGTTGCCACCTTCCGGAACACAGTCGGAAAAATGATAAACGATACGATTGCCTGTACCGCGGCTCTACAAAAAAACGGTCCCCTGGGCTGGTCAGAGGTATAATACTAAATCACCGAAAGCTGAGTACACTTTTAAACTATGAACGACTTATGGAGATTTCCCCTGGCTTCCCGAATATATAGGTTATATGCGTCGCCACTTTCCGGAACACCGTCGGAAAAATGATAAATGGCACGGTTGCCTGTACAAGAGGATCTACCAAAAGACGGTCCCCTGGCCTGGTCTGACGCATATTACTAAGTCTTTGAAAACCGTGTACACTTATGAACAATGAACGACTTATGGAGAATTTTTTTAGCTTTCCAAATTTATATGTTAAATGCGTGGCCACCTTCCGGAACACGGTCGGAAAAATGATAAACGATACGTTTGCCTGTACCGCGGATCTACGAAAAAACGGTCCCCTGGCCTGGTCAGACGCATATTACTAAGTCTTTGAAAGCCGTGTACACTTATGAACAATGAACGACTTATGGAGAATTTTTTTAGCTTTCCAAATTTATATGTTAAATGCGTGGCCACCTTCCGGAACACAGTCGGAAAAATGATAAACGATACGATTGCCTGTACCGCGGCTCTACACAAAAAACGTTCCCCTGGCCTGGTCTGACGCATATTAATATATCACCGAAAGCCGAGTACACTTTTAAACTATGAACGACTTATGGAGATTTCCCCTGGCTTCCCGAATATATAGGTTATATGCGTCGCCACCTTCCGGAACACGGTCGGAAAAATGATAAACGATACGATTGCCTCTACCGCGGCTCTACAAAAAAAACGGACCCTGGCCTGGTCTGACGCATATTACTAAGTCTTTGAAAGCCGTGTACACTTATGAACAATGAACGACTTATGGAGAATGTTTTTAGCTTTCCAAATTTATATGTTAAATGCGTGGCCACCTTCCGGAACACAGTCGGAAAAATGATAAACGATACGATTGCCTGTACCACGGCTCTACACAAAAAACGTTCCCCTGGCCTGGTCTGACGCATATTACTAAGTCCTCGAAAGCCGTGTACACTTCTGAACTTTGAACGACTTATGGAGAATTTTCTTAGCTTTCCGAATATATATGGTTGGTGTGTTGCCACCTTCCGGAACACAGTCGGAAAAATGATAAACGATACGATTGCCTGTACCGCGGCTCTACAAAAAAACGGTCCCCTGGGCTGGTCAGAGGTATAATACTAAATCACCGAAAGCTGAGTACACTTTTAAACTATGAACGACTTATGGAGATTTTTCCTGGCTTTCCGAATATTTAGGTTATATGCGTCGCCACTTTCCGGAACACCGTCGGAAAAATGATAAATGGCACGGTTGCCTGTACAAGAGGATCTACTAAAAGACGGTCCACTGGCCTGGTTTGAGGCATATTACTATGTCCCCGAAAGCCGTGTACACTTCTAAACTATGAACGACTTATGGAGAATTTTCTAAGCTTTCTGAATATTTATGTTTAATGTGTCGCCACCTTCCGGAACACGGGCGGAAAAATGATATACGATACGTTTGCCTGTACCGCGGCTCTACAAAAAAACGTTCCCCTGCCCTGGTCTGACGCATATTAATATATCACCGAAAGCCGAGTACACTTTTAAACTTTGAATGACTTATGGAGATTTTTCCTGGCTTCCCGAATATATAGGTTATATGCGTCGCCACCTTCCGGAACTTAATCGGAAAAATGATAAACGATACGATTGCCTGTACCGCGGCTCTACAAAAAAACGGTCCCCTGGGCTGGTCAGAGGTATAATACTATATACCCGAAAACCGTGTAGACTTCTGAACTATGAATTACTTATGGGGAATTTTCTTAGCTTCCCGAATATATATGGTTGGTGTGTTGCCATCTTCCGGAACACGGTCGGAAAAATGATAAACGATACGATTGCCTGTACCGCGGATCTACGAAAAAACGGTCCCCTGGCCTGGTCTGACGCATATTACTAAGTCCTCGAAAGCCGTGTACACTTCTGAACTAAGAACGACTTATGGAGAATTTTCCTGGCTTTCTGAATATATAGGTTATATGCGTGGCCACCTTCCAAAACACGGTCGGAAAAATGATAAACGATACGTTTTCCTTTACCGCGGATCTACGAAAAAACGGTCCCCTGGCCTGGTCTGACGCATATTACTAAGTCTTTGAAAACCGTGTACACTTATGAACAATGAACGACTTATGGAGAATTTTTTTAGCTTTCCAAATTTATATGTTAAATGCGTGGCCACCTTCCGGAACATGGTCGGAAAAATGATAAACGATACGATTGCCTGTACCACGGCTCTACACAAAAAACGTTCCCCTGGCCTGGTCTGACGCATATTAATATATCACCGAAAGCCGAGTACACTTTTAAACTATGAACGACTTATGGAGATTTCCCCTGGCTTCCCGAATATATAGGTTATATGCGTCGCCACCTTCCGGAACACGGTCGGAAAAATGAGAAACGATACGATTGACTCTACCGCGGCTCTACAAAAAACGTTCCCCTGGCCTGGTCTGACGCATATTACTAAGTCCTCGAAAGCCGTGTACACTTCTGAACTAAGAACGACTTATGGAGAATTTTCCTGGCTTTCCGAATATATAGGTGTTATGCGTGGCCATCTTCCAGAACACGGTCGGAAAAATGATAAACGATACGTTTTCCTGTACCGCGGATCTACAAAAAAACGTTCCCCTGGCCTGGTCTGACGCATATTAATCTATCACCGAAAGCAGAGTACACTTTTAAACTATGAACGACTTATGGAGATTTCTCCTGGCTTCCCGAATATATAGGTTATATGCGTCGCCACCTTCCGGAACTTAATCGGAAAAATGATAAACGATACGATTGCCTGTACCGCGGCTCTACAAAAAAACGGTCCCCTGGGCTGGTCAGAGGTATAATACTATATACCCGAAAACCGTGTAGACTTCTGAACTATGAATTACTTATGGAGAATTTTCTTAGCTTCCCGAATATATATGGTTGGTGTGTTGCCATCTTCCGGAACACGGTCGGAAAAATGATAAACGATACGATTGCCTGTACCGCGGATCTACGAAAAAACGGTCCCCTGGCCTGGTCTGACGCATATTACTAAGTCCTCGAAAGCCGTGTACACTTCTGAACTAAGAACGACTTATGGAGAATTTTCCTGGCTTTCTGAATATATAGGTTATATGCGTGGCCACCTTCCAAAACACGGTCGGAAATATGATAAACGATACGTTTTCCTGTACCGCGGATCTACAAAAAAACGTTCCCCTGGCCTGGTCTGACGCATATTAATCTATCACCGAAAGCAGAGTACACTTTTAAACTATGAACGACTTATGGAGATTTCTCCTGGCTTCCCGAATATATAGGTTATATGCGTCGCCACCTTCCGGAACACGGTCGGAAAAATGATAAACCATACGTTTGCGTGTACCGCGGATCTACGAAAAAACGGTCCCCTGGCCTGGTCTGACGCATATTACTAAGTCCTCAAAAGCCGTGTACACTTCTGAACTTTGAACGACTTATGGAGAATTTTCTTAGCTTTCTGAATATATATTGTTGGTGTGTTGCCACCTTCCGGAACACGGTCGGAAAAATGATAAATGGCACGGTTGCCTGTACTGCGGATCTACGAAAAAACGGTCCCCTGGCCTGGTCTGACGCATATTACTAAGTCCTCGAAAGCCGTGTACACTTCTGAACTTTGAACGACTTATGGAGAATTTTCTTAGCTTTCCGATTATATATGGTTGGTGTGTTGCCACCTTCCGGAACACAGTCGGAAAAATGATAAACGATACGATTGCCTGTACCGCGGCTCTACAAAAAAACGGTCCCCTGGGCTGGTCAGAGGTATAATACTAAATCACCGAAAGCTGAGTACACTTTTAAACTATGAACGACTTATGGAGAATTTTTTTAGCTTTCCAAATTTATATGTTAAATGCGTGGCCACCTTCCGGAACATGGTCGGAAAAATGATAAACGATACGATTGCCTGTACCACGGCTCTACACAAAAAACGTTCCCCTGGCCTGGTCTGACGCATATTAATATATCACCGAAAGCCGAGTACACTTTTAAACTATGAACGACTTATGGAGATTTCCCCTGGCTTCCCGAATATATAGGTTATATGCGTCGCCACCTTCCGGAACTTAATCGGAAAAATGATAAACGATACGATTGCCTGTACCGCGGCTCTACAAAAAAACGGTCCCCTGGGCTGGTCAGAGGTATAATACTAAGTCCTCGAAAGCCGTGTACACTTCTGAACTTTGAACGACTTATGGAGAATTTTCTTAGCTTTCCGAATATATATGGTTGGTGTGTTGCCACCTTCCGGAACACAGTCGGAAAAATGATAAACGATACGATTGCCTGTACCGCGGCTCTACAAAAAAACGGTCCCCTGGGCTGGTCAGAGGTATAATACTAAATCACCGAAAGCTGAGTACACTTTTAAACTATGAACGACTTATGGAGATTTTTCCTGGCTTTCCGAATATTTAGGTTATATGCGTCGCCACTTTCCGGAACACCGTCGGAAAAATGATAAATGGCACGGTTGCCTGTACAAGAGGATCTACTAAAAGACGGTCCACTGGCCTGGTTTGAGGCATATTACTATGTCCCCGAAAGCCGTGTACACTTCTAAACTATGAACGACTTATGGAGAATTTTCTAAGCTTTCTGAATATTTATGTTTAATGTGTCGCCACCTTCCGGAACACGGGCGGAAAAATGATATACGATACGTTTGCCTGTACCGCGGCTCTACAAAAAAACGTTCCCCTGCCCTGGTCTGACGCATATTAATATATCACCGAAAGCCGAGTACACTTTTAAACTTTGAATGACTTATGGAGATTTTTCCTGGCTTCCCGAATATATAGGTTATATGCGTCGCCACCTTCCGGAACTTAATCGGAAAAATGATAAACGATACGATTGCCTGTACCGCGGCTCTACAAAAAAACGGTCCCCTGGGCTGGTCAGAGGTATAATACTATATACCCGAAAACCGTGTAGACTTCTGAACTATGAATTACTTATGGAGAATTTTCTTAGCTTCCCGAATATATATGGTTGGTGTGTTGCCATCTTCCGGAACACGGTCGGAAAAATGATAAACGATACGATTGCCTGTACCGCGGATCTACGAAAAAACGGTCCCCTGGCCTGGTCTGACGCATATTACTAAGTCCTCGAAAGCCGTGTACACTTCTGAACTAAGAACGACTTATGGAGAATTTTCCTGGCTTTCTGAATATATAGGTTATATGCGTGGCCACCTTCCAAAACACGGTCGGAAAAATGATAAACGATACGTTTTCCTTTACCGCGGATCTACGAAAAAACGGTCCCCTGGCCTGGTCTGACGCATATTACTAAGTCTTTGAAAACCGTGTACACTTATGAACAATGAACGACTTATGGAGAATTTTTTTAGCTTTCCAAATTTATATGTTAAATGCGTGGCCACCTTCCGGAACATGGTCGGAAAAATGATAAACGATACGATTGCCTGTACCACGGCTCTACACAAAAAACGTTCCCCTGGCCTGGTCTGACGCATATTAATATATCACCGAAAGCCGAGTACACTTTTAAACTATGAACGACTTATGGAGATTTCCCCTGGCTTCCCGAATATATAGGTTATATGCGTCGCCACCTTCCGGAACACGGTCGGAAAAATGAGAAACGATACGATTGACTCTACCGCGGCTCTACAAAAAAACGGTCCCCTGGCCTGGTCTGACGCATATTACTAAGTCTTTGAAAGCCGTGTACACTTATGAACAATGAACGACTTATGGAGAATGTTTTTAGCTTTCCAAATTTATATGTTAAATGCGTGGCCACCTTCCGGAACACAGTCGGAAAAATGATAAACGATACGATTGCCTGTACCGCGGCTCTACACAAAAAACGTTCCCCTGGCCTGGTCTGACGCATATTACTAAGTCCTCGAAAGCCGTGTACACTTCTGAACTAAGAACGACTTATGGAGAATTTTCCTGGCTTTCCGAATATATAGGTGTTATGCGTGGCCATCTTCCAGAACACGGTCGGAAAAATGATAAACGATACGTTTTCCTGTACCGCGGATCTACAAAAAAACGTTCCCCTGGCCTGGTCTGACGCATATTAATCTATCACCGAAAGCAGAGTACACTTTTAAACTATGAACGACTTATGGAGATTTCTCCTGGCTTCCCGAATATATAGGTTATATGCGTCGCCACCTTCCAGAACACGGTCGGAAAAATGATAAACCATACGTTTGCGTGTACCGCGGATCTACGAAAAAACGGTCCCCTGGCCTGGTCTGACGCATATTACTAAGTCCTCAAAAGCCGTGTACACTTCTGGACTTTGAACGACTTATGGAGAATTTTCTTAGCTTTCCGAATATATATGGTTGGTGTGTTGCCACCTTCCGGAACACAGTCGGAAAAATGATAAACGATACGATTGCCTGTACCGCGGCTCTACAAAAAAACGGTCCCCTGGGCTGGTCAGAGGTATAATACTAAATCACCGAAAGCTGAGTACACTTTTAAACTATAAACGACTTATGGAGATTTTTCCTGGCTTTCCGAATATATAGGTTATATGCGTCGCCACTCTCTGGAACACCGTCGGAAAAATGATAAATGGCACGGTTGCCTGTACAAGAGGATCTACCAAAAGACGGTCCCCTGGCCTGGTTTGAGGCATATTACTATGTCCCCGAAAGCCGTGTACACTTCTAAACTATGAACGACTTATGGAGAATTTTCTAAGCTTTCTGAATATTTATGTTTAATGTGTCGCCACCTTCCGGAACACGGGCGGAAAAATGATATACGATACGTTTGCCTGTACCGCGGCTCTACAAAAAAACGTTCCCCTGCCCTGGTCTGACGCATATTAATATATCACCGAAAGCCGAGTACACTTTTAAACTTTGAATGACTTATGGAGATTTTTCCTGGCTTCCCGAATATATAGGTTATATGCGTCGCCACCTTCCGGAACTTAATCGGAAAAATGATAAACGATACGATTGCCTGTACCGCGGCTCTACAAAAAAACGGTCCCCTGGGCTGGTCAGAGGTATAATACTATATACCCGAAAACCGTGTAGACTTCTGAACTATGAATTACTTATGGAGAATTTTCTTAGCTTCCCGAATATATATGGTTGGTGTGTAGCCATCTTCCGGAACACGGTCGGAAAAATGATAAACGATACGATTGCCTGTACCGCGGATCTACGAAAAAACGGTCCCCTGGCCTGGTCTGACGCATATTACTAAGTCCTCGAAAGCCGTGTACACTTCTGAACTAAGAACGACTTATGGAGAATTTTCCTGGCTTTCTGAATATATAGGTTATTTGCGTGGCCACCTTCCAAAACACGGTCGGAAATATGATAAACGATACGTTTTCCTGTACCGCGGATCTACAAAAAAACGTTCCCCTGGCCTGGTCTGACGCATATTAATCTATCACCGAAAGCAGAGTACACTTTTAAACTATGAACGACTTATGGAGATTTCTCCTGGCTTCCCGAATATATAGGTTATATGCGTCGCCACCTTCCGGAACACGGTCGGAAAAATGATAAACCATACGTTTGCGTGTACCGCGGATCTACGAAAAAACGGTCCCCTGGCCTGGTCTGACGCATATTACTAAGTCCTCAAAAGCCGTGTACACTTCTGAACTTTGAACGACTTATGGAGAATTTTCTTAGCTTTCTGAATATATATTGTTGGTGTGTTGCCACCTTCCGGAACACGGTCGGAAAAATGATAAATGGCACGGTTGCCTGTACTGCGGATCTACGAAAAAACGGTCCCCTGGCCTGGTCTGACGCATATTACTAAGTCCTCGAAAGCCGTGTACACTTCTGAACTTTGAACGACTTATGGAGAATTTTCTTAGCTTTCCGATTATATATGGTTGGTGTGTTGCCACCTTCCGGAACACAGTCGGAAAAATGATAAACGATACGATTGCCTGTACCGCGGCTCTACAAAAAAACGGTCCCCTGGGCTGGTCAGAGGTATAATACTAAATCACCGAAAGCTGAGTACACTTTTAAACTATGAACGACTTATGGAGAATTTTTTTAGCTTTCCAAATTTATATGTTAAATGCGTGGCCACCTTCCGGAACATGGTCGGAAAAATGATAAACGATACGATTGCCTGTACCACGGCTCTACACAAAAAACGTTCCCCTGGCCTGGTCTGACGCATATTAATATATCACCGAAAGCCGAGTACACTTTTAAACTATGAACGACTTATGGAGATTTCCCCTGGCTTCCCGAATATATAGGTTATATGCGTCGCCACCTTCCGGAACTTAATCGGAAAAATGATAAACGATACGATTGCCTGTACCGCGGCTCTACAAAAAAACGGTCCCCTGGGCTGGTCAGAGGTATAATACTATTTACCCGAAAACCGTGTAGACTTCTGAACTATGAATTACTTATGGAGAATTTTCTTAGCTTCCCGAATATATATGGTTGGTGTGTTGCCATCTTCCGGAACACGGTCGGAAAAATGATAAACGATACGATTGCCTGTACCGCGGATCTACGAAAAAACGGTCCCCTGGCCTGGTCTGACGCATATTACTAAGTCCTCGAAAGCCGTGTACACTTCTGAACTAAGAACGACTTATGGAGAATTTTCCTGGCTTTCTGAATATATAGGTTATATGCGTGGCCACCTTCCAAAACACGGTCGGAAATATGATAAACGATACGTTTTCCTGTACCGCGGATCTACAAAAAAACGTTCCCCTGGCCTGGTCTGACGCATATTAATCTATCACCGAAAGCAGAGTACACTTTTAAACTATGAACGACTTATGGAGATTTCTCCTGGCTTCCCGAATATATAGGTTATATGCGTCGCCACCTTCCGGAACACGGTCGGAAAAATGATAAACCATACGTTTGCGTGTACCGCGGATCTACGAAAAAACGGTCCCCTGGCCTGGTCTGACGCATATTACTAAGTCCTCAAAAGCCGTGTACACTTCTGAACTTTGAACGACTTATGGAGAATTTTCTTAGCTTTCTGAATATATATTGTTGGTGTGTTGCCACCTTCCGGAACACGGTCGGAAAAATGATAAATGGCACGGTTGCCTGTACTGCGGATCTACGAAAAAACGGTCCCCTGGCCTGGTCTGACGCATATTACTAAGTCCTCGAAAGCCGTGTACACTTCTGAACTTTGAACGACTTATGGAGAATTTTCTTAGCTTTCCGATTATATATGGTTGGTGTGTTGCCACCTTCCGGAACACAGTCGGAAAAATGATAAACGATACGATTGCCTGTACCGCGGCTCTACAAAAAAAACGGTCCCCTGGGCTGGTCAGAGGTATAATACTAAATCACCGAAAGCCGTGTACACTTATGAACAATGAACGACTTATGGAGAATGTTTTTAGCTTTCCAAATTTATATGTTAAATGCGTGGCCACCTTCCGGAACACAGTCGGAAAAATGATAAACGATACGATTGCCTGTACCGCGGCTCTACACAAAAAACGTTCCCCTGGCCTGGTCTGACGCATATTACTAAGTCCTCGAAAGCCGTGTACACTTCTGAACTTTGAACGACTTATGGAGAATTTTCTTAGCTTTCCGAATATATATGGTTGGTGTGTTGCCACCTTCCGGAACACAGTCGGAAAAATGATAAACGATACGATTGCCTGTACCGCGGCTCTACAATAAAACGGTCCCCTGGGCTGGTCAGAGGTATAATACTAAATCACCAAAAGCTGAGTACACTTTTAAACTATGAACGACTTATGGAGATTTTTCCTGGCTTTCCGAATATTTAGGTTATATGCGTCGCCACTTTCCGGAACACCGTCGGAAAAATGATAAATGGCACGGTTGCCTGTACAAGAGGATCTACTAAAAGACGGTCCCCTAGCCTGGTTTGAGGCATATTACTATGTCCCCGAAAACCGTGTACACTTCTAAACTATGAACGACTTATGGAGAATTTTCTAAGCTTTCTGAATATTTATGTTTAATGTGTCGCCACCTTCCGGAACACGGGCGGAAAAATGATATACGATACGTTTGCCTGTACCGCGGCTCTACAAAAAAACGTTCCCCTGCCCTGGTCTGACGCATATTAATATATCACCGAAAGCCGAGTACACTTTTAAACTTTGAATGACTTATGGAGATTTTTCCTGGCTTCCCGAATATATAGGTTATATGCGTCGCAACCTTCCGGAACACGGTCGGAAAAATGAGAAACGATACGATTGCCTCTACCGCGGCTCTACAAAAAAAACGTTCCCCTGGCCTGGTCTGACGCATATTACTAAGTCCTCGAAAGCCGTGTACACTTCTGAACTAAGAACGACTTATGGAGAATTTTCCTGGCTTTCCGAATATATAGGTGTTATGCGTGGCCATCTTCCAGAACACGGTCGGAAAAATGATAAACGATACGTTTTCCTGTACCGCGGATCTACAAAAAAACGTTCCCCTGGCCTGGTCTGACGCATATTAATCTATCACCGAAAGCAGAGTACACTTTTAAACTATGAACGACTTATGGAGATTTCTCCTGGCTTCCCGAATATATAGGTTATATGCGTCGCCACCTTCCGGAACACGGTCGGAAAAATGATAAACCATACGTTTGCGTGTACCGCGGATCTACGAAAAAACGGTCCCCTGGCCTGGTCTGACGCATATTACTAAGTCCTCAAAAGCCGTGTACACTTCTGGACTTTGAACGACTTATGGAGAATTTTCTTAGCTTTCCGAATATATATGGTTGGTGTGTTGCCACCTTCCGGAACACAGTCGGAAAAATGATAAACGATACGATTGCCTGTACCGCGGCTCTACAAAAAAAACGGTCCCCTGGGCTGGTCAGAGGTATAATACTAAATCACCGAAAGCTGAGTACACTTTTAAACTATGAACGACTTATGGAGATTTTTCCTGGCTTTCCGAATATATAGGTTATATGCGTCGCCACTCTCCGGAACACCGTCGGAAAAATGATAAATGGCACGGTTGCCTGTACAAGAGGATCTACCAAAAGACGGTCCCCTGGCCTGGTTTGAGGCATATTACTATGTCCCCGAAAGCCGTGTACACTTCTAAACTATGAACGACTTATGGAGAATTTTCTAAGCTTTCTGAATATTTATGTTTAATGTGTCGCCACCTTCCGGAACACGGGCGGAAAAATGATATACGATACGTTTGCCTGTACCGCGGCTCTACAAAAAAACGTTCCCCTGCCCTGGTCTGACGCATATTAATATATCACCGAAAGCCGAGTACACTTTTAAACTTTGAATGACTTATGGAGATTTTTCCTGGCTTCCCGAATATATAGGTTATATGCGTCGCCACCTTCCGGAACTTAATCGGAAAAATGATAAACGATACGATTGCCTGTACCGCGGCTCTACAAAAAAACGGTCCCCTGGGCTGGTCAGAGGTATAATACTATATACCCGAAAACCGTGTAGACTTCTGAACTATGAATTACTTATGGAGAATTTTCTTAGCTTCCCGAATATATATGGTTGGTGTGTTGCCATCTTCCGGAACACGGTCGGAAAAATGATAAACGATACGATTGCCTGTACCGCGGATCTACGAAAAAACGGTCCCCTGGCCTGGTCTGACGCATATTACTAAGTCCTCGAAAGCCGTGTACACTTCTGAACTAAGAACGACTTATGGAGAATTTTCCTGGCTTTCTGAATATATAGGTTATATGCGTGGCCACCTTCCAAAACACGGTCGGAAAAATGATAAACGATACGTTTTCCTTTACCGCGGATCTACGAAAAACGGTCCCCTGGCCTGGTCTGACGCATATTACTAAGTCTTTGAAAACCGTGTACACTTATGAACAATGAACGACTTATGGAGAATTTTTTTAGCTTTCCAAATTTATATGTTAAATGCGTGGCCACCTTCCGGAACATGGTCGGAAAAATGATAAACGATACGATTGCCTGTACCGCGCCTTTACACAAAAAACGTTCCCCTGGCCTGGTCTGATGCATATTAATATATCACCGAAAGCCGAGTACACTTTTAAACTATGAACGACTTATGGAGATTTTCCCTGGCTTCCCGAATATATAGGTTATATGCGTCGCCACCTTCCGGAACACGGTCGGAAAAATGATAAACGATACGATTGCCTCTACCGCGGCTCTACAAAAAAACGGTCCCCTGGCCTGGTCTGACGCATATTACTAAGTCTTTGAAAGCCGTGTACACTTATGAACAATGAACGACTTATGGAGAATGTTTTTAGCTTTCCAAATTTATATGTTAAATGCGTGGCCACCTTCCGGAACACAGTCGGAAAAATGATAAACGATACGATTGCCTGTACCGCGGCTCTACACAAAAAACGTTCCCCTGGCCTGGTCTGACGCATATTACTAAGTCCTCGAAAGCCGTGTACACTTCTGAACTAAGAACGACTTATGGAGAATTTTCCTGGCTTTCCGAATATATAGGTGTTATGCGTGGCCACCTTCCAGAACACGGTCGGAAAAATGATAAACGATACGTTTTCCTGTACCGCGGATCTACAAAAAAAACGTTCCCCTGGCCTGGTCTGACGCATATTAATCTATCACCGAAAGCAGAGTACACTTTTAAACTATGAACGACTTATGGAGATTTCTTCTGGCTTCCCGAATATATAGGTTATATGCGTTGCCACCTTCCGGAACACGGTCGGAAAAATGATAAACCATACGTCTGCGTGTACCGCGGATCTACGAAAAAACGGTCCCCTGGCCTGGTCTGACGCATATTACTAAGTCCTCAAAAGCCGTGTACACTTCTGAACTTTGAACGACTTATGGAGAATTTTCTTAGCTTTCCGAATATATATTGTTGGTGTGTTGCCACCTTCCGGAACACGGTCGGAAAAATGATAAATGGCACGGTTGCCTGTACTGTGGATCTACGAAAAAACGGTCTCCTGGCCTGGTCTGACGCATATTACTAAGTCCTCGAAAGCCGTGTACACTTCTGAACTTTGAACGACTTATGGAGAATTTTCTTAGCTTTCCGAATATATATGGTTGGTGTGTTGCCACCTTCCGGAACACAGTCGGAAAAATGATAAACGATACGATTGCCTGTACCGCGGCTCTACAAAAAAACGTTCCCCTGGCCTGGTCTGACGCATATTACTAAGACTTTGAAAGCCGTGTACACTTATGAACAATAAACGACTTATGGAGAATTTTTTCAGCTTTCCAAATTTATATGTTAAAAGCGTGGCCACCTTCCGGAACACGGTCGGAAAAATGATAAACCATACGTTTGCCTGTACCACGGATCTACGAATAAACGGTCCCCTGGCCTGGTCTGACGCATATTACTTAGTCCTCAAAAGCCGTGTACACTTCTGAACTTTGAACGACTTATGGAGAATTTTCTTAGCTTTCCGAATATATATGGTTGGTGTGTTGCCACTTTCCGGAACACGGTCGGAAAAATGATAAATGGCATGGTTGCCTGTACCGCGGATCTACAAAAAAACGGTCCCCTGGCCTGGTCTGACGCATATTACTAAGTCCTCAAAAGCCGTGTACACTTCTGAACTTTGAACGACTTATGGAGAATTTTCTTAGCTTTCCGAATATATATTGTTGGTGTGTTGCCACCTTCCGGAACACGGTCGGAAAAATGATAAATGGCACGGTTGCCTGTACTGCGGATCTACGAAAAAACGGTCCCCTGGCCTGGTCTGACGCATATTACTAAGTCCTCGAAAGCCGTGTACACTTCTGAACTTTGAACGACTTATGGAGAATTTTCTAAGCTTTCTGAATATTTATGTTTAATGTGTCGCCACCTTCCGGAACACGGGCGGAAAAATGATATACGATACGTTTGTTTGTACCGCGGCTCTACAAAAAAACGTTCCCCTGCCCTGGTCTGACGCATATTATATATCACCGAAAGCCGAGTACACTTTTAAACTTTGAACGACTTATGGAGATTTTTCCTGGCTTCCCGAATATGTAGGTTATATGCGTCGCCACCTTCCGGAACTTAATCGGAAAAATGATAAACGATACGATTGAGTGTACCGCGGCTCTACAAAAAAACGGTCCCCTGAGCTGGTCAGAGGTATAATACTATATACCCGAAAACCGTTTAGACTTCTGAACTATGAATTACTTATGGAGAATTTTCTTAGCTTCCCGAATATATATGGTTGGTGTGTTGCCATCTTCCGGAACACGGTCGGAAAAATGATAAACGATACGATTGCCTGTACCGCAGATCTACGAAAAAACGGTCCCCTGGCCTGGTCTGACGCATATTACTAAGTCCTCGAAAGCCGTGTACACTTCTGAACTAAGAACGACTTATGGAGAATTTTCCTGGCTTTCTGAATATATAGGTTATATGCGTGGCCACTTTCCAAAACACGGTCGGAAATATGATAAACGATACGTTTTCCTGTACCGCGGATCTACGAAAAAACGGTCCCCTGGCCTGGTCTGACGCATATTACTAAGTCCTCGAAAGCCGTGTACACTTCTGAACTTTGAACGACTTATGGAGAATTTTCTTAGCTTTCCGAATATATATGGTTGGTGTGTTGCCACCTTCCGGAACACAGTCGGAAAAATGATAAACGATACGATTGCCTGTACCGCGGCTCTACAAAAAAACGGTCCCCTGGGCTGGTCAGAGGTATAATACTAAATCACCGAAAGCTGAGTACACTTTTAAACTATGAACGACTTCTGGAGATTTTTCCTGGCTTTCCGAATATATAGGTTATATGCGTCGCCACTTTCCGGAACACCGTCGGAAAAATGATAAATGGCACGGTTGCCTGTACAAGAGGATCTACCAAAAGACGGTCCCCTGGCCTGGTTTGAGGCATATTACTATGTCCCCGAAAGCCGTGTACACTTCTAAACTATGAACGACTTATGGAGAATTTTCTAAGCTTTCTGAATATTTATGTTTAATGTGTCGCCACCTTCCGGAACACGGGCGGAAAAATGATATACGATACGTTTGCCTGTACCGCGGCTCTACGAAAAAACGGTCCCCTGGCCTGGTCTGACGCATATTAATATATCACCGAAAGCCGAGTACACTTTTAAACTTTGAATGACTTATGGAGATTTTTCTAAGCTTTCTGAATATTTATGTTTAATGTGTCGCCACCTTCCGGAACACGGGCGGAAAAATGATATACGATACGTTTGCCTGTACCGCGGCTCTACAAAAAAACGTTCCCCTGCCCTGGTCTGACGCATATTAATATATCACCGAAAGCCGAGTACACTTTTAAACTTTGAATGACTTATGGAGATTTTTCCTGGCTTCCCGAATATATAGGTTATATGCGTCGCCACCTTCCGGAACTTAATCGGAAAAATGATAAACGATACGATTGCCTGTACCGCGGCTCTACAAAAAAACGGTCCCCTGGGCTGGTCAGAGGTATAATACTATATACCCGAAAACCGTGTAGACTTCTGAACTATGAACGACTTATGGAGAATTTTCTTAGCTTTCCGAATATATATGGTTGGTGTGTTGCCACCTTCCGGAACACGGTCGGAAAAATGATAAATGGCATGGTTGCCTGTACCGCGGATCTACAAAAAAACGGTCCCCTGGCCTGGTCTGACGCATATTACTAAGTCCTCGAAAGCCGTGTACACTTCTGAACTTTGAACGACTTATGGAGAATTTTCTTAGCTTTCCGAATATATATGGTTGGTGTGTTGCCACCTTCCGGAACACAGTCGGAAAAATGATAAACGATACGATTGCCTGTACCGCGGCTCTACAAAAAAACGTTCCCCTGGCCTGGTCTGACGCATATTACTAAGTCCTCGAAAGCCGTGTACACTTCTGAACTTTGAACGACTTATGGAGAATTTTCTAAGCTTTCTGAATATTTATGTTTAATGTGTCGCCACCTTCCGGAACACGGGCGGAAAAATGATATACGATACGTTTGTTTGTACCGCGGCTCTACAAAAAAACGTTCCCCTGCCCTGGTCTGACGCATATTATATATCACCGAAAGCCGAGTACACTTTTAAACTTTGAACGACTTATGGAGATTTTTCCTGGCTTCCCGAATATGTAGGTTATATGCGTCGCCACCTTCCGGAACTTAATCGGAAAAATGATAAACGATACGATTGAGTGTACCGCGGCTCTACAAAAAAAACGGTCACCTGAGCTGGTCAGAGGTATAATACTATATACCCGAAAACCGTTTAGACTTCTGAACTATGAATTACTTATGGAGAATTTTCTTAGCTTCCCGAATATATATGGTTGGTGTGTTGCCATCTTCCGGAACACGGTCGGAAAAATGATAAACGATACGATTGCCTGTACCGCAGATCTACGAAAAAACGGTCCCCTGGCCTGGTCTGACGCATATTACTAAGTCCTCGAAAGCCGTGTACACTTCTGAACTAAGAACGACTTATGGAGAATTTTCCTGGCTTTCTGAATATATAGGTTATATGCGTGGCCACCTTCCAAAACACGGTCGGAAATATGATAAACGATACGTTTTCCTGTACCGCGGATCTACGAAAAAACGGTCCCCTGGCCTGGTCTGACGCATATTACTAAGTCCTCGAAAGCCGTGTACACTTCTGAACTTTGAACGACTTATGGAGAATTTTCTTAGCTTTCCGAATATATATGGTTGGTGTGTTGCCACCTTCCGGAACACAGTCGGAAAAATGATAAACGATACGATTGCCTGTACCGCGGCTCTACAAAAAAACGGTCCCCTGGGCTGGTCAGAGGTATAATACTAAATCACCGAAAGCTGAGTACACTTTTAAACTATGAACGACTTATGGAGATTTTTCCTGGCTTTCCGAACATATAGGTTATATGCGTCGCCACTTTCCGGAACACCGTCGGAAAAATGATAAATGGCACGGTTGCCTGTACAAGAGGATCTACCAAAAGACGGTCCCCTGGCCTGGTTTGAGGCATATTACTATGTCCCCGAAAGCCGTGTACACTTCTAAACTATGAACGACTTATGGAGAATTTTCTAAGCTTTCTGAATATTTATGTTTAATGTGTCGCCACCTTCCGGAACACGGGCGGAAAAATGATATACGATACGTTTGCCTGTACCGCGGCTCTACGAAAAAACGGTCCCCTGGCCTGGTCTGACGCATATTAATATATCACCGAAAGCCGAGTACACTTTTAAACTTTGAATGACTTATGGAGATTTTTCTAAGCTTTCTGAATATTTATGTTTAATGTGTCGCCACCTTCCGGAACACGGGCGGAAAAATGATATACGATACGTTTGCCTGTACCGCGGCTCTACAAAAAAACCTTCCCCTGCCCTGGTCTGACGCATATTAATATATCACCGAAAGCCGAGTACACTTTTAAACTTTGAATGACTTATGGAGATTTTTCCTGGCTTCCCGAATATATAGGTTATATGCGTCGCCACCTTCCGGAACTTAATCGGAAAAATGATAAACGATACGATTGCCTGTACCGCGGCTCTACAAAAAAACGGTCCCCTGGGCTGGTCAGAGGTATAATACTATATACCCGAAAACCGTGTAGACTTCTGAACTATGAACGACTTATGGAGAATTTTCTTAGCTTTCCGAATATATATGGTTGGTGTGTTGCCACCTTCCGGAACACGGTCGGAAAAATGATAAATGGCATGGTTGCCTGTACCGCGGATCTACAAAAAAAACGGTCCCCTGGCCTGGTCTGACGCATATTACTAAGTCCTCGAAAGCCGTGTACACTTCTGAACTTTGAACGACTTATGGAGAATTTTCTTAGCTTTCCGAATATATATGGTTGGTGTGTTGCCACCTTCCGGAACACAGTCGGAAAAATGATAAACGATACGATTGCCTGTACCGCGGCTCTACAAAAAAACGTTCCCCTGGCCTGGTCTGACGCATATTACTAAGACTTTGAAAGCCGTGTACACTTATGAACAATAAACGACTTATGGAGAATTTTTTTAGCTTTCCAAATTTATATGTTAAAAGCGTGGCCACCTTCCGGAACACGGTCGGAAAAATGATAAACCATACGTTTGCCTGTACCACGGATCTACGAATAAACGGTCCCCTGGCCTGGTCTGACGCATATTACTTAGTCCTCAAAAGCCGTGTACACTTCTGAACTTTGAACGACTTATGGAGAATTTTCTTAGCTTTCCGAATATATATGGTTGGTGTGTTGCCACTTTCCGGAACACGGTCGGAAAAATGATAAATGGCATGGTTGCCTGTACCGCGGATCTACAAAAAAAACGGTCCCCTGGCCTGGTCTGACGCATATTACTAAGTCCTCAAAAGCCGTGTACACTTCTGAACTTTGAACGACTTATGGAGAATTTTCTTAGCTTTCCGAATATATATTGTTGGTGTGTTGCCACCTTCCGGAACACGGTCGGAAAAATGATAAATGGCACGGTTGCCTGTACTGCGGATCTACGAAAAAACGGTCCCCTGGCCTGGTCTGACGCATATTACTAAGTCCTCGAAAGCCGTGTACACTTCTGAACTTTGAACGACTTATGGAGAATTTTCTAAGCTTTCTGAATATTTATGTTTAATGTGTCGCCACCTTCCGGAACACGGGCGGAAAAATGATATACGATACGTTTGTTTGTACCGCGGCTCTACAAAAAAAACGTTCCCCTGCCCTGGTCTGACGCATATTATATATCACCGAAAGCCGAGTACACTTTTAAACTTTGAACGACTTATGGAGATTTTTCCTGGCTTCCCGAATATGTAGGTTATATGCGTCGCCACCTTCCGGAACTTAATCGGAAAAATGATAAACGATACGATTGAGTGTACCGCGGCTCTACAAAAAAACGGTCCCCTGAGCTGGTCAGAGGTATAATACTATATACCCGAAAACCGTTTAGACTTCTGAACTATGAATTACTTATGGAGAATTTTCTTAGCTTCCCGAATATATATGGTTGGTGTGTTGCCATCTTCCGGAACACGGTCGGAAAAATGATAAACGATACGATTGCCTGTACCGCAGATCTACGAAAAAACGGTCCCCTGGCCTGGTCTGACGCATATTACTAAGTCCTCGAAAGCCGTGTACACTTCTGAACTAAGAACGACTTATGGAGAATTTTCCTGGCTTTCTGAATATATAGGTTATATGCGTGGCCACCTTCCAAAACACGGTCGGAAATATGATAAACGATACGTTTTCCTGTACCGCGGATCTACGAAAAAACGGTCCCCTGGCCTGGTCTGACGCATATTACTAAGTCCTCGAAAGCCGTGTACACTTCTGAACTTTGAACGACTTATGGAGAATTTTCTTAGCTTTCCGAATATATATGGTTGGTGTGTTGCCACCTTCCGGAACACAGTCGGAAAAATGATAAACGATACGATTGCCTGTACCGCGGCTCTACAAAAAAACGGTCCCCTGGGCTGGTCAGAGGTATAATACTAAATCACTGAAAGCTGAGTACACTTTTAAACTATGAACGACTTATGGAGATTTTTCCTGGCTTTCCGAATATATAGGTTATATGCGTCGCCACTTTCCGGAACACCGTCGGAAAAATGATAAATGGCACGGTTGCCTGTACAAGAGGATCTACCAAAAGACGGTCCCCTGGCCTGGTTTGAGGCATATTACTATGTCCCCGAAAGCCGTGTACACTTCTAAACTATGAACGACTTATGGAGAATTTTCTAAGCTTTCTGAATATTTATGTTTAATGTGTCGCCACCTTCCGGAACACGGGCGGAAAAATGATATACGATACGTTTGCCTGTACCGCGGCTCTACGAAAAAACGGTCCCCTGGCCTGGTCTGACGCATATTAATATATCACCGAAAGCCGAGTACACTTTTAAACTTTGAATGACTTATGGAGATTTTTCTAAGCTTTCTGAATATTTATGTTTAATGTGTCGCCACCTTCCGGAACACGGGCGGAAAAATGATATACGATACGTTTGCCTGTACCGCGGCTCTACAAAAAAACGTTCCCCTGCCCTGGTCTGACGCATATTAATATATCACCGAAAGCCGAGTACACTTTTAAACTTTGAATGACTTATGGAGATTTTTCCTGGCTTCCCGAATATATAGGTTATATGCGTCGCCACCTTCCGGAACTTAATCGGAAAAATGATAAACGATACGATTGCCTGTACCGCGGCTCTACAAAAAAACGGTCCCCTGGGCTGGTCAGAGGTATAATACTATATACCCGAAAACCGTGTAGACTTCTGAACTATGAACGACTTATGGAGAATTTTCTTAGCTTTCCGAATATATATGGTTGGTGTGTTGCCACCTTCCGGAACACGGTCGGAAAAATGATAAATGGCATGGTTGCCTGTACCGCGGATCTACAAAAAAACGGTCCCCTGGCCTGGTCTGACGCATATTACTAAGTCCTCAAAAGCCGTGTACACTTCTGAACTTTGAACGACTTATGGAGAATTTTCTTAGCTTTCCGAATATATATTGTTGGTGTGTTGCCACCTTCCGGAACACGGTCGGAAAAATGATAAATGGCACGGTTGCCTGTACTGCGGATGTACGAAAAAACGGTCCCCTGGCCTGGTCTGACGCATATTACTAAGTCCTCGAAAGCCGTGTACACTTCTGAACTTTGAACGACTTATGGAGAATTTTCTAAGCTTTCTGAATATTTATGTTTAATGTGTCGCCACCTTCCGGAACACGGGCGGAAAAATGATATACGATACGTTTGTTTGTACCGCGGCTCTACAAAAAAACGTTCCCCTGCCCTGGTCTGACGCATATTATATATCACCGAAAGCCGAGTACACTTTTAAACTTTGAACGACTTATGGAGATTTTTCCTGGCTTCCCGAATATGTAGGTTATATGCGTCGCCACCTTCCGGAACTTAATCGGAAAAATGATAAACGATACGATTGAGTGTACCGCGGCTCTACAAAAAAACGGTCCCCTGGCCTGGTCTGACGCATATTACTAAGTCCTCGAAAGCCGTGTACACTTCTGAACTTTGAACGACTTATGGAGAATTTTCTTAGCTTCCCGAATATATATGGTTGGTGTGTTGCCATCTTTCGGAACACGGTCGGAAAAATGATAAACGATACGATTGCCTGTACCGCGGATCTACGAAAAAACGGTCCCCTGGCCTGGGGTGACGCATATTACTAAGTCCTCGAAAGCCGTGTACACTTCTGAACTAAGAACGACTTATGGAGAATTTTCCTGGCTTTCTGAATATATAGGTTATATGCGTGGCCACCTTCCAAAACACGGTCGGAAAAATGATAAACGATACGTTTTCCTTTACCGCGGATCTACGAAAAAACGGTCCCCTGGCCTGGTCTGACGCATATTACTAAGTCTTTGAAAACCGTGTACACTTATGAACAATGAACGACTTATGGAGAATTTTTTTAGCTTTCCAAATTTATATGTTAAATGCGTGGCCACCTTCCGGAACATGGTCGGAAAAATGATAAACGATACGATTGCCTGTACCGCGCCTTTACACAAAAAACGTTCCCCTGGCCTGGTCTGATGCGTATTAATATATCACCGAAAGCCGAGTACACTTTTAAACTATGAACGACTTATGGAGATTTCCCCTGGCTTCCCGAATATATAGGTTATATGCGTCGCCACCTTCCGGAACACGGTCGGAAAAATGATAAACGATACGATTGCCTCTACCGCGGCTCTACAAAAAAACGGTCCCCTGGCCTGGTCTGACGCATATTACTAAGTCTTTGAAAGCCGTGTACACTTATGAACAATGAACGACTTATGGAGAATGTTTTTAGCTTTCCAAATTTATATGTTAAATGCGTGGCCACCTTCCGGAACACAGTCGGAAAAATGATAAACGATACGATTGCCTGTACCGCGGCTCTACACAAAAAACGTTCCCCTGGCCTGGTCTGACGCATATTACTAAGTCCTCGAAAGCCGTGTACACTTCTGAACTAAGAACGACTTATGGAGAATTTTCCTGGCTTTCCGAATATATAGGTGTTATGCGTGGCCACCTTCCAGAACCTGGTCGGAAAAATGATAAACGATACGTTTTCCTGTACCGCGGATCTACAAAAAAACGTTCCCCTGGCCTGGTCTGACGCATATTAATCTATCACCGAAAGCAGAGTACACTTTTAAACTATGAACGACTTATGGAGATTTCTCCTGGCTTCCCGAATATATAGGTTATATGCGTCGCCACCTTCCGGAACACGGTCGGAAAAATGATAAACCATACGTTTGCCTGTACCGCGGATCTACGAAAAAACGGTCCCCTGGCCTGGTCTGACGCATATTACTAAGTCCTCGAAAGCCGTGTACACTTCTGAACTAAGAACGACTTATGGAGAATTTTCCTGGCTTTCTGAATATATAGGTTATATGCGTGGCCACCTTCCAAAACACGGTCGGAAATATGATAAACGATACGTTTTCCTGTACCGCGGATCTACAAAAAAACGTTCCCCTGGCCTGGTCTGACGCATATTAATCTATCACCCAAAGCAGAGTACACTTTTAAACTATGAACGACTTATGGAGATTTCTCCTGGCTTCCCGAATATATAGGTTATATGCGTCGCCACCTTCCGGAACACGGTCGGAAAAATGATAAACCATACGTTTGCGTGTACCGCGGATCTACGAAAAAACGGTCCCCTGGCCTGGTCTGACGCATATTACTAAGTCCTCAAAAGCCGTGTACACTTCTGAACTTTGAACGACTTATGGAGAATTTTCTTAGCTTTCCGAATATATATGGTTGGTGTGTTGCCACCTTCCGGAACACGGTCGGAAAAATGATAAATGGCATGGTTGCCTGTACCGCGGATCTACAAAAAAACGGTCCCCTGGCCTGGTCTGACGCATATTACTAAGTCCTCAAAAGCCGTGTACACTTCTGAACTTTGAACGACTTATGGAGAATTTTCTAAGCTTTCTGAATATTTATGTTTAATGTGTCGCCACCTTCCGGAACACGGGCGGAAAAATGATATACGATACGTTTGTTTGTACCGCGGCTCTACAAAAAAACGTTCCCCTGCCCTGGTCTGCCGCATATTATATATCACCGAAAGCTGAGTACACTTTTAAACTTTGAACGACTTATGGAGATTTTTCCTGGCTTCCCGAATATGTAGGTTATATGCGTCGCCACCTTCCGGAACTTAATCGGAAAAATGATAAACGATACGATTGAGTGTACCGCGGCTCTACAAAAAAAACGGTCCCCTGGCCTGGTCTGACGCATATTACTAAGTCCTCGAAAGCCGTGTACACTTCTGAACTTTGAACGACTTATGGAGAATTTTCTTAGCTTCCCGAATATATATGGTTGGTGTGTTGCCATCTTCCGGAACACGGTCGGAAAAATGATAAACGATACGATTGCCTGTACCGCGGATCTACGAAAAAACGGTCCCCTGGCCTGGTCTGACGCATATTACTAAGTCCTCGAAAGCCGTGTACACTTCTGAACTAAGAACGACTTATGGAGAATTTTCCTGGCTTTCTGAATATATAGGTTATATGCGTGGCCACCTTCCAAAACACGGTCGGAAAAATGATAAACGATACGTTTTCCTTTACCGCGGATCTACGAAAAAACGGTCCCCTGGCCTGGTCTGACGCATATTACTAAGTCTTTGAAAACCGTGTACACTTATGAACAATGAACGACTTATGGAGAATTTTTTTAGCTTTCCAAATTTATATGTTAAATGCGTGGCCACCTTCCGGAACATGGTCGGAAAAATGATAAACGATACGATTGCCTGTACCGCGCCTTTACACAAAAAACGTTCCCCTGGCCTGGTCTGATGCATATTAATATATCACCGAAAGCCGAGTACACTTTTAAACTATGAACGACTTATGGAGATTTCCCCTAGCTTCCCGAATATATAGGTTATATGCGTCGCCACCTTCCGGAACACGGTCGGAAAAATGACAAACGATACGATTGCCTCTACCGCGGCTCTACAAAAAAACGGTCCCCTGGCCTGGTCTGACGCATATTACTAAGTCCTCGAAAGCCGTGTACACTTCTGAACTAAGAACGACTTATGGAGAATTTTCCTGGCTTTCCGAATATATAGGTGTTATGCGTGGCCACCTTCCAGAACACGGTCGGAAAAATGATAAACGATACGTTTTCCTGTACCGCGGATCTACAAAAAAACGTTCCCCTGGCCTGGTCTGACGCATATTAATCTATCACCGAAAGCAGAGTACACTTTTAAACTATGAACGACTTATGGAGATTTCTCCTGGCTTCCCGAATATATAGGTTATATGCGTCGCCACCTTCCGGAACACGGTCGGAAAAATGATAAACCATACGTTTGCCTGTACCGCGGATCTACGAAAAATGGTCCCCTGGCCTGGTCTGACGCATATTACTAAGTCCTCGAAAGCCGTGTACACTTCTGAACTAAGAACGACTTATGGAGAATTTTCCTGGCTTTCTGAATATATAGGTTATATGCGTGGCCACCTTCCAAAACACGGTCGGAAATATGATAAACGATACGTTTTCCTGTACCGCGGATCTACAAAAAAACGTTCCCCTGGCCTGGTCTGACGCATATTAATCTATCACCCAAAGCAGAGTACACTTTTAAACTATGAACGACTTATGGAGATTTCTCCTGGCTTCCCGAATATATAGGTTATATGCGTCGCCACCTTCCGGAACACGGTCGGAAAAATGATAAACCATACGTTTGCGTGTACCGCGGATCTACAAAAAAACGTTCCCCTGCCCTGGTCTGCCGCATATTATATATCACCGAAAGCTGAGTACACTTTTAAACTTTGAACGACTTATGGAGATTTTTCCTGGCTTCCCGAATATGTAGGTTATATGCGTCGCCACCTTCCGGAACTTAATCGGAAAAATGATAAACGATACGATTGAGTGTACCGCGGCTCTACAAAAAAACGGTCCCCTGGCCTGGTCTGACGCATATTACTAAGTCCTCGAAAGCCGTGTACACTTCTGAACTTTGAACGACTTATGGAGAATTTTCTTAGCTTCCCGAATATATATGGTTGGTGTGTTGCCATCTTCCGGAACACGGTCGGAAAAATGATAAACGATACGATTGCCTGTACCGCGGATCTACGAAAAAACGGTCCCCTGGCCTGGTCTGACGCATATTACTAAGTCCTCGAAAGCCGTGTACACTTCTGAACTAAGAACGACTTATGGAGAATTTTCCTGGCTTTCTGAATATATAGGTTATATGCGTGGCCACCTTCCAAAACACGGTCGGAAAAATGATAAACGATACGTTTTCCTTTACCGAGGATCTACGAAAAAACGGTCCCCTGGCCTGGTCTGACGCATATTACTAAGTCTTTGAAAACCGTGTACACTTATGAACAATGAACGACTTATGGAGAATTTTTTTAGCTTTCCAAATTTATATGTTAAATGCGTGGCCACCTTCCGGAACATGGTCGGAAAAATGATAAACGATACGATTGCCTGTACCGCGCCTTTACACAAAAAACGTTCCCCTGGCCTGGTCTGATGCATATTAATATATCACCGAAAGCCGAGTACACTTTTAAACTATGAACGACTTATGGAGATTTCCCCTAGCTTCCCGAATATATAGGTTATATGCGTCGCCACCTTCCGGAACACGGTCGGAAAAATGACAAACGATACGATTGCCTCTACCGCGGCTCTACAAAAAAACGGTCCCCTGGCCTGGTCTGACGCATATTACTAAGTCTTTGAAAGCCGTGTACACTTATGAACAATGAACGACTTATGGAGAATGTTTTTAGCTTTCCAAATTTATATGTTAAATGCGTGGCCACCTTCCGGAACACAGTCGGAAAAATGATAAACGATACGATTGCCTGTACCGCGGCTCTACACAAAAAACGTTCCCCTGGCCTGGTCTGACGCATATTAATCTATCACCGAAAGCAGAGTACACTTTTAAACTATGAACGACTTATGGAGATTTCTCCTGGCTTCCCGAATATATAGGTTATATGCGTCGCCACCTTCCGGAACACGGTCGGAAAAATGATAAACCATACGTTTGCGTGTACCGCGGATCTACGAAAAAACGGTCCCCTGGCCTGGTCTGACGCATATTACTAAGTCCTCAAAAGCCGTGTACACTTCTGAACTTTGAACGACTTATGGAGAATTTTCTTAGCTTTCCGAATATATATTGTTGGTGTGTTGCTACCTTCCGGAACACGGTCGGAAAAATGATAAATGGCACGGTTGCCTGTACTGCGGATCTACGAAAAAACGGTCCCCTGGCCTGGTCTGACGCATATTACTAAGTCCTCGAAAGCCGTGTACACTTCTGAACTTTGAACGACTTATGGAGAATTTTCTAAGCTTTCTGAATATTTATGTTTAATGTGTCGCCACCTTCCGGAACCTTATCGGAAAAATGATAAACGATACGATTGAGTGTACCGCGGCTCTACAAAAAAACGGTCCCCTGGGCTGGTCAGAGGTATAATACTATATACCCGAAAACCGTGTAGACTTCTGAACTATGAATTACTTATGGAGAATTTTCTTAGCTTCCCGAATATATATGGTTGGTGTGTTGCCATCTTCCGGAACACGGTCGGAAAAATGATAAACGATACGATTGCCTGTACCGCGGATCTACGAAAAAACGGTCCCCTGGCCTGGTCTGACGCATATTACTAAGTCCTCGAAAGCCGTGTACACTTCTGAACTAAGAACGACTTATGGAGAATTTTCCTGGCTTTCTGAATATATAGGTTATATGCGTGGCCACCTTCCGGAACACGGTCGGAAAAATGATAAACGATACGTTTTCCTTTACCGCGGATCTACGAAAAAACGGTCCCCTGGCCTGGTCTGACGCATATTACTAAGTCTTTGAAAACCGTGTACACTTATGAACAATGAACGACTTATGGAGAATTTTTTTAGCTTTCCAAATTTATATGTTAAATGCGTGGCCACCTTCCGGAACACGGTCGGAAAAATGATAAACGATACGTTTGCCTGTACCGCGGATCTACGAAAAAACGGTCCCCTGGCCTGGTCAGACGCATATTACTAAGTCTTTGAAAGCCGTGTACACTTATGAACAATGAACGACTTATGGAGAATTTTTTTAGCTTTCCAAATTTATATGTTAAATGCGTGGCCACCTTCCGGAACACAGTCGGAAAAATGATAAACGATACGATTGCCTGTACCGCGGCTCTACACAAAAAACGTTCCCCTGGCCTGGTCTGACGCATATTAATATATCACCGAAAGCCGAGTACACTTTTAAACTATGAACGACTTATAAAGATTTCCCCTGGCTTCCCGAATATATAGGTTATATGCGTCGCCACCTTCCGGAACACGGTCGGAAAAATGATAAACGATACGATTGCCTCTACCGCGGCTCTACAAAAAAACGGTCCCCTGGCCTGGTCTGACGCATATTACTAAGTCTTTGAAAGCCGTGTACACTTATGAACAATGAACGACTTATGGAGAATTTTTTTAGCTTTCCAAATTTATATGTTAAATGCGTGGCCACCTTCCGGAACACAGTCGGAAAAATGATAAACGATACGATTGCCTGTACCGCGGCTCTACACAAAAAACGTTCCCCTGGCCTGGTCTGACGCATATTACTAAGTCCTCGAAAGCCGTGTACACTTCTGAACTAAGAACGACTTATAGAGAATTTTCCTGGCTTTCCGAATATTTAGGTGTTATGCGTCGCCACCTTCCAGAACACGGTCGGAAAAATGATAAACGATACGTTTTCCTGTACCGCGGATCTACAAAAAAACGTTCCCCTGGCCTGGTCTGACGCATATTAATCTATCACCGAAAGCAGAGTACACTTTTAAACTATGAACGACTTATGGAGATTTCTCCTGGCTTCCCGAATATATAGGTTATATGCGTCGCCACCTTCCGGAACACGGTCGGAAAAATGATAAACCATACGTTTGCGTGTACCGCGGATCTACGAAAAAACGGTCCCCTGGCCTGGTCTGACGCATATTACTAAGTCCTCGAAAGCCGTGTACACTTCTGAACTTTGAACGACTTATGGAGAATTTTCTTAGCTTTCCGAATATATATGGTTGGTGTGTTACCACCTTCCGGAACACAGTCGGAAAAATGATAAACGATACGATTGCCTGTACCGCGGCTCTACAAAAAAACATTCCCCTGGCCTGGTCTGACGCATATTACTAAGACTTTGAAAGCCGTGTACACTTATGAACAATAAACGACTTATGGAGAATTTTTTTAGCTTTCCAAATTTATATGTTAAAAGCGTGGCCACCTTCCGGAACACGGTCGGAAAAATGATAAACCATACGTTTGCCTGTACCACGGATCTACGAAAAAACGGTCCCCTGGCCTGGTCTGACGCATATTACTAAGTCCTCGAAAGCCGTGTACACTTCTGAACTTTGAACGACTTATGGAGAATTTTCTTAGCTTTCCGAATATATATGGTTGGTGTGTTACCACCTTCCGGAACACAGTCGGAAAAATGATAAACGATACGATTGCCTGTACCGCGGCTCTACAAAAAAACATTCCCCTGGCCTGGTCTGACGCATATTACTAAGACTTTGAAAGCCGTGTACACTTATGAACAATAAACGACTTATGGAGAATTTTTTTAGCTTTCCAAATTTATATGTTAAAAGCGTGGCCACCTTCCGGAACACGGTCGGAAAAATGATAAACCATACGTTTGCCTGTACCACGGATCTACGAAAAAACGGTCCCCTGGCCTGGTCTGACGCATATTACTAAGTCCTCAAAAGCCGTGTACACTTCTGAACTTTGAACGACTTATGGAGAATTTTCTTAGCTTTCCGAATATATATGGTTGGTGTGTTGCCACCTTCCGGAACACGGTCGGAAAAATGATAAATGGCATGGTTGCCTGTACCGCGGATCTACAAAAAAACGGTCCCCTGGCCTGGTCTGACGCATATTACTAAGTCCTCAAAAGCCGTGTACACTTCTGAACTTTGAACGACTTATGGAGAATTTTCTTAGCTTTCCGAATATATATTGTTGGTGTGTTGCCACCTTCCGGAACACGGTCGGAAAAATGATAAATGGCACGGTTGCCTGTACTGCGGATCTACGAAAAAACGGTCTCCTGGCCTGGTCTGACGCATATTACTAAGTCCTCGAAAGCCGTGTACACTTCTGAACTTTGAACGACTTATGGAGAATTTTCTAAGCTTTCTGAATATTTATGTTTAATGTGTCGCCACTTTCCGGAACACGGGCGGAAAAATGATATACGATACGTTTGTTTGTACCGCGGCTCTACAAAAAAACGTTCCCCTGCCCTGGTCTGACGCATATTATATATCACCGAAAGCCGAGTACACTTTTAAACTTTGAACGACTTATGGAGATTTTTCCTGGCTTCCCGAATATGTAGGTTATATGCGTCGCCACCTTCCGGAACTTAATCGGAAAAATGATAAACGATACGATTGAGTGTACCGCGGCTCTACAAAAAAACGGTCCCCTGGGCTGGTCAGAGGTATAATACTATATACCCGAAAACCGTGTAGACTTCTGAACTATGAATTACTTATGGAGAATTTTCTTAGCTTCCCGAATATATATGGTTGGTGTGTTGCCATCTTCCGGAACACGGTCGGAAAAATGATAAACGATACGATTGCCTGTACCGCGGATCTACGAAAAAACGGTCCCCTGGCCTGGTCTGACGCATATTACTAAGTCCTCGAAAGCCGTGTACACTTCTGAACTAAGAACGACTTATGGAGAATTTTCCTGGCTTTCTGAATATATAGGTTATATGCGTGGCCACCTTCCGGAACACGGTCGGAAAAATGATAAACGATACGTTTTCCTTTACCGCGGATCTACGAAAAAACGGTCCCCTGGCCTGGTCTGACGCATATTACTAAGTCTTTGAAAACCGTGTACACTTATGAACAATGAACGACTTATGGAGAATTTTTTTAGCTTTCCAAATTTATATGTTAAATGCGTGGCCACCTTCCGGAACAAGGTCGGAATAATGATAAACGATACGTTTGCCTGTACCGCGGATCTACGAATTAACGGTCCCCTGGCCTGGTCAGACGCATATTACTAAGTCTTTGAAAGCCGTGTACACTTATGAACAATGAACGACTTATGGAGAATTTTCCTGGCTTTCCGAATATATAGGTTATATGCGTGGCCACCTTCCGGAACATGGTCGGAAAAATGATAAACGATACGTTTTCCTGTACCGCGGATCTACAAAAAAACGTTCCCCTGGCCTGGTCTGACGCATATTAATATATCACCGAAAGCCGAGTACACTTTTAAACTATGAACGACTTATGGAGATTTCCCCTGGCTTCCCGAATATATAGGTTATATGCGTGGCCACCTTCCGGAACACGGTCGGAAAAATGATAAACGATACGATTGCCTCTACCGCGGCTCTACAAAAAAACGGTCCCCTGGCCTGGTCTGACGCATATTACTAAGTCGTTGAAAGCCGTGTACACTTATGAACAATGAACGACTTATGGAGAATTTTTTTAGCTTTCCAAATTTATATGTTAAATGCGTGGCCACCTTCCGGAACACAGTCGGAAAAATGATAAACGATACGATTGCCTGTACCGCGGCTCTACACAAAAAACGTTCCCCTGGCCTGGTCTGACGCATATTACTAAGTCCTCGAAAGCCGTGTACACTTCTGAACTAAGAACGACTTATAGAGAATTTTCCTGGCTTTCCGAATATTTAGGTGTTATGCGTGGCCACCTTCCAGAACACGGTCGGAAAAATGATAAACGATACGTTTTCCTGTACCGCGGATCTACAAAAAAACGTTCCCCTGGCCTGGTCTGACGCATATTAATCTATCACCGAAAGCAGAGTACACTTTTAAACTATGAACGACTTATGGAAATTTCTCCTGGCTTCCCGAATATATAGGTTATATGCGTCGCCACCTTCCGGAACACGGTCGGAAAAATGATAAACCATACGTTTGCGTGTACCGCGGATCTACGAAAAAACGGTCCCCTGGCCTGGTCTGACGCATATTACTAAGTCCTCAAAAGCCGTGTACACTTCTGAACTTTGAACGACTTATGGAGAATTTTCTTAGCTTTCCGAATATATATTGTTGGTGTGTTGCCACCTTCCGGAACACGGTCGGAAAAATGATAAATGGCACGATTGCCTGTACCGCGGCTCTACAAAAAAACGGTCCCCTGGGCTGGTCAGAGGTATAATACTAAATCACCGAAAGCTGAGTACACTTTTAAACTATGAACGACTTATGGAGATTTTTCCTGGCTTTCCGAATATATAGGTTATATGCGTCGCCACTTTCCGAAACACCGTCGGAAAAATGATAAATGGCAAGGTTGCCTGTACAAGAGGATCTACCAAAAGACGGTCCCCTGGCCTGGTTTGAGGCATATTACTATGTCCCCGAAAGCCGTGTACACTTCTAAACTATGAACGACTTATGGAGAATTTTCTAAGCTTTCTGAATATTTATGTTTGATGTGTCGCCACCTTCCGGAACACGGGCGGAAAAATGATATACGATACGTTTGCCTGTACCGCGGCTCTACAAAAAAACGTTCCCCTTGCCCTGGTCTGACGCATATTAATATATCACCGAAAGCCGAGTACACTTTTAAACTTTGAATGACTTATGGAGATTTTTCCTGGCTTCCCGAATATATAGGTTATATGCGTCGCCACCTTCCGGAACTTAATTGGAAAAATGATAAACGATACGATTGCCTGTACCGTGGCTCTACAAAAAAACGGTCCCCTGGGCTGGTCAGAGGTATAATACTATATACCCGAAAACCGTGTAGACTTCTGAACTATGAATTACTTATGGAGAATTTTCTTAGCTTCCCGAATATATATGGATGGTGTGTTGCCATCTTCCGGAACACGGTCGGAAAAATGATAAACGATACGATTGCCTGTACCGCGGATCTACGAAAAAACGGTCCCCTGGCCTGGTCTGACGCATATTACTAAGTCCTCGAAAGCCGTGTACACTTCTGAACTAAGAACGACTTATGGAGAATTTTCCTGGCTTTCCGAATATATAGGTTATATGCGTGGCCACCTTCCGGAACATGGTCGGAAAAATGATAAACGATACGTTTTCCTGTACCGCGGATCTACAAAAAAACGTTCCCCTGGCCTGGTCTGACGCATATTAATATATCACCGAAAGCCGAGTACACTTTTAAACTATGAACGACTTATGGAGATTTCCCCTGGCTTCCCGAATATATAGGTTATATGCGTGGCCACCTTCCGGAACACGGTCGGAAAAATGATAAACGATACGATTGCCTCTACCGCGGCTCTACAAAAAAACGGTCCCCTGGCCTGGTCTGACGCATATTACTAAGTCGTTGAAAGCCGTGTACACTTATGAACAATGAACGACTTATGGAGAATTTTTTTAGCTTTCCAAATTTATATGTTAAATGCGTGGCCACCTTCCGGAACACAGTCGGAAAAATGATAAACGATACGATTGCCTGTACCGCGGCTCTACACAAAAAACGTTCCCCTGGCCTGGTCTGACGCATATTACTAAGTCCTCGAAAGCCGTGTACACTTCTGAACTAAGAACGACTTATAGAGAATTTTCCTGGCTTTCCGAATATTTAGGTGTTATGCGTGGCCACCTTCCAGAACACGGTCGGAAAAATGATAAACGATACGTTTTCCTGTACCGCGGATCTACAAAAAAACGTTCCCCTGGCCTGGTCTGACGCATATTAATCTATCACCGAAAGCAGAGTACACTTTTAAACTATGAACGACTTATGGAAATTTCTCCTGGCTTCCCGAATATATAGGTTATATGCGTCGCCACCTTCTGGAACACGGTCGGAAAAATGATAAACCATACGTTTGCGTGTACCGCGGATCTACGAAAAAACGGTCCCCTGGCCTGGTCTGACGCATATTACTAAGTCCTCAAAAGCCGTGTACACTTCTGAACTTTGAACGACTTATGGAGAATTTTCTTAGCTTTCCGAATATATATTGTTGGTGTGTTGCCACCTTCCGGAACACGGTCGGAAAAATGATAAATGGCACGATTGCCTGTACCGTGGCTCTACAAAAAAACGGTCCCCTGGGCTGGTCAGAGGTATAATACTATATACCCGAAAACCGTGTAGACTTCTGAACTATGAATTACTTATGGAGAATTTTCTTAGCTTCCCGAATATATATGGATGGTGTGTTGCCATCTTCCGGAACACGTTCGGAAAAATGATAAACGATACGATTGCCTGTACCGCGGATCTACGAAAAAACGGTCCCCTGGCCTGGTCTGACGCATATTACTAAGTCCTCGAAAGCCGTGTACACTTCTGAACTAAGAACGACTTATGGAGAATTTTCCTGGCTTTCCGAATATATAGGTTATATGCGTGGCCACCTTCCGGAACACGGTCGGAAAAATGATAAACGATACGTTTTTCTTTACCGCGGATCTACGAAAAAACGGTCCCCTGGCCTGGTCTGACGCATATTACTAAGTCTTTGAAAACCGTGTACACTTACGAACAATGAACGACTTATGGAGAATTTTTTTAGCTTTCCAAATTTATATGTTAAATGCGTGGCCACCTTCCGGAACACGGTCAGAAAAATGATAAACCATACGTTTGCCTGTACCGCGGATCTACGAAAAAACGGTCCCCTGGCCTGGTCAGACGCATATTACTAAGTCTTTGAAAGCCGTGTACACTTATGAACAATGAACGACTTATGGAGAATTTTTTTAGCTTTCCAAATTTATATGTTAAATGCGTGGCCACCTTCCGGAACACAGTCGGAAAAATGATAAACGATACGATTGCCTGTACCGCGGCTCTACACAAAAAACGTTCCCCTGGCCTGGTCTGACGCATATTAATATATCACCGAAAGCCGAGTACACTTTTAAACTATGAACGACTTATGGAGATTTCCCCTGGCTTCCCGAATATATAGGTAATATGCGTCGCCACCTTCCGGAACACGGTCGGAAAAATGATAAACGATACGATTGCCTCTACCACGGCTCTACAAAAAAACGGTCCCCTGGCCTGGTCTGACGCATATTACTAAGTCTTTGAAAGCCGTGTACACTTATGAACAATGAACGACTTATGGAGAATGTTTTAGCTTTCCAAATTTATATGTTAAATGCGTGGCCACCTTCCGGAACACAGTCGGAAAAATGATAAACGATACGATTGCCTGTACCGCGGCTCTACACAAAAAACGTTCCCCTGGCCTGGTCTGACGCATATTACTAAGTCCTCGAAAGCCGTGTACACTTCTGAACTAAGAACGACTTATGGAGAATTTTCCTGGCTTTCCGAATATATAGGTTATATGCGTGGCCACCTTCCGGAACATGGTCGGAAAAATGATAAACGATACGTTTTCCTGTACCGCGGATCTACAAAAAAACGTTCCCCTGGCCTGGTCTGACGCATATTAATATATCACCGAAAGCCGAGTACACTTTTAAACTATGAACGACTTATGGAGATTTCCCCTGGCTTCCCGAATATATAGGTTATATGCGTGGCCACCTTCCGGAACACGGTCGGAAAAATGATAAACGATACGATTGCCTCTACCGCGGCTCTACAAAAAAACGGTCCCCTGGCCTGGTCTGACGCATATTACTAAGTCGTTGAAAGCCGTGTACACTTATGAACAATGAACGACTTATGGAGAATTTTTTTAGCTTTCCAAATTTATATGTTAAATGCGTGGCCACCTTCCGGAACACAGTCGGAAAAATGATAAACGATACGATTGCCTGTACCGCGGCTCTACACAAAAAACGTTCCCCTGGCCTGGTCTGACGCATATTACTAAGTCCTCGAAAGCCGTGTACACTTCTGAACTAAGAACGACTTATAGAGAATTTTCCTGGCTTTCCGAATATTTAGGTGTTATGCGTGGCCACCTTCCAGAACACGGTCGGAAAAATGATAAACGATACGTTTTCCTGTACCGCGGATCTACAAAAAAACGTTCCCCTGGCCTGGTCTGACGCATATTAATCTATCACCGAAAGCAGAGTACACTTTTAAACTATGAACGACTTATGGAAATTTCTCCTGGCTTCCCGAATATATAGGTTATATGCGTCGCCACCTTCCGGAACACGGTCGGAAAAATGATAAACCATACGTTTGCGTGTACCGCGGATCTACGAAAAAACGGTCCCCTGGCCTGGTCTGACGCATATTACTAAGTCCTCAAAAGCCGTGTACACTTCTGAACTTTGAACGACTTATGGAGAATTTTCTTAGCTTTCCGAATATATATTGTTGGTGTGTTGCCACCTTCCGGAACACGGTCGGAAAAATGATAAATGGCACGATTGCCTGTACCGCGGCTCTACAAAAAAACGGTCCCCTGGGCTGGTCAGAGGTATAATACTAAATCACCGAAAGCTGAGTACACTTTTAAACTATGAACGACTTATGGAGATTTTTCCTGGCTTTCCGAATATATAGGTTATATGCGTCGCCACTTTCCGAAACACCGTCGGAAAAATGATAAATGGCAAGGTTGCCTGTACAAGAGGATCTACCAAAAGACGGTCCCCTGGCCTGGTTTGAGGCATATTACTATGTCCCCGAAAGCCGTGTACACTTCTAAACTATGAACGACTTATGGAGAATTTTCTAAGCTTTCTGAATATTTATGTTTAATGTGTCGCCACCTTCCGGAACACGGGCGGAAAAATGATATACGATACGTTTGCCTGTACCGCGGCTCTACAAAAAAACGTTCCCCTTGCCCTGGTCTGACGCATATTAATATATCACCGAAAGCCGAGTACACTTTTAAACTTTGAATGACTTATGGAGATTTTTCCTGGCTTCCCGAATATATAGGTTATATGCGTCGCCACCTTCCGGAACTTAATTGGAAAAATGATAAACGATACGATTGCCTGTACCGTGGCTCTACAAAAAAACCGTCCCCTGGGCTGGTCAGAGGTATAATACTATATACCCGAAAACCGTGTAGACTTCTGAACTATGAATTACTTATGGAGAATTTTCTTAGCTTCCCGAATATTAATGGATGGTGTGTTGCCATCTTCCGTAACACGGTCGGAAAAATGATAAACGACACGATTGCCTGTACCGCGGATCTACGAAAAAACGGTCCCCTGGCCTGGTCTGACGCATATTACTAAGTCCTCGAAAGCCGTGTACACTTCTGAACTAAGAACGACTTATGGAGAATTTTCCTGGCTTTCTGAATATATAGGTTATATGCGTGGCCACCTTCCGGAACACGGTCGGAAAAATGATAAACGATACGTTTTCCTTTACCGCGGATCTACGAAAAAACGGTCCCCTGGACTGGTCTGACGCATATTACTAAGTCTTTGAAAACCGTGTACACTTATGAACAATGAACGACTTATGGAGAATTTTTTTAGCTTTCCAAATTTATATGTTAAATGCGTGGCCACCTTCCGGAACAAGGTCGGAATAATGATAAACGATACGTTTGCCTGTACCGCGGATCTACGAATTAACGGTCCCCTGGCCTGGTCAGACGCATATTACTAAGTCTTTGAAAGCCGTGTACACTTATGAACTAAGAACGACTTATGGAGAATTTTCCTGGCTTTCCGAATATATAGGTTATATGCGTGGCCACCTTCCGGAACACGGTCGGAAAAATGATAAACGATACGTTTTTCTTTACCGCGGATCTACGAAAAAACGGTCCCCTGGCCTGGTCTGACGCATATTACTAAGTCTTTGAAAACCGTGTACACTTACGAACAATGAACGACTTATGGAGAATTTTTTTAGCTTTCCAAATTTATATGTTAAATGCGTGGCCACCTTCCGGAACACGGTCAGAAAAATGATAAACCATACGTTTGCCTGTACCGCGGATCTACGAAAAAACGGTCCCCTGGCCTGGTCAGACGCATATTACTAAGTCTTTGAAAGCCGTGTACACTTATGAACAATGAACGACTTATGGAGAATTTTTTTAGCTTTCCAAATTTATATGTTAAATGCGTGGCCACCTTCCGGAACACAGTCGGAAAAATGATAAACGATACGATTGCCTGTACCGCGGCTCTACACAAAAAACGTTCCCCTGGCCTGGTCTGACGCATATTAATATATCACCGAAAGCCGAGTACACTTTTAAACTATGAACGACTTATGGAGATTTCCCCTGGCTTCCCGAATATATAGGTAATATGCGTCGCCACCTTCCGGAACACGGTCGGAAAAATGATAAACGATACGATTGCCTCTACCACGGCTCTACAAAAAAACGGTCCCCTGGCCTGGTCTGACGCATATTACTAAGTCTTTGAAAGCCGTGTACACTTATGAACAATGAACGACTTATGGAGAATGTTTTAGCTTTCCAAATTTATATGTTAAATGCGTGGCCACCTTCCGGAACACAGTCGGAAAAATGATAAACGATACGATTGCCTGTACCGCGGCTCTACACAAAAAACGTTCCCCTGGCCTGGTCTGACGCATATTACTAAGTCCTCGAAAGCCGTGTACACTTCTGAACTAAGAACGACTTATGGAGAATTTTCCTGGCTTTCCGAATATATAGGTTATATGCGTGGCCACCTTCCGGAACATGGTCGGAAAAATGATAAACGATACGTTTTCCTGTACCGCGGATCTACAAAAAAAACGTTCCCCTGGCCTGGTCTGACGCATATTAATATATCACCGAAAGCCGAGTACACTTTTAAACTATGAACGACTTATGGAGATTTCCCCTGGCTTCCCGAATATATAGGTTATATGCGTGGCCACCTTCCGGAACACGGTCGGAAAAATGATAAACGATACGATTGCCTCTACCGCGGCTCTACAAAAAAACGGTCCCCTGGCCTGGTCTGACGCATATTACTAAGTCGTTGAAAGCCGTGTACACTTATGAACAATGAACGACTTATGGAGAATTTTTTTAGCTTTCCAAATTTATATGTTAAATGCGTGGCCACCTTCCGGAACACAGTCGGAAAAATGATAAACGATACGATTGCCTGTACCGCGGCTCTACACAAAAAACGTTCCCCTGGCCTGGTCTGACGCATATTACTAAGTCCTCGAAAGCCGTGTACACTTCTGAACTAAGAACGACTTATAGAGAATTTTCCTGGCTTTCCGAATATTTAGGTGTTATGCGTGGCCACCTTCCAGAACACGGTCGGAAAAATGATAAACGATACGTTTTCCTGTACCGCGGATCTACAAAAAAACGTTCCCCTGGCCTGGTCTGACGCATATTAATCTATCACCGAAAGCAGAGTACACTTTTAAACTATGAACGACTTATGGAAATTTCTCCTGGCTTCCCGAATATATAGGTTATATGCGTCGCCACCTTCCGGAACACGGTCGGAAAAATGATAAACCATACGTTTGCGTGTACCGCGGATCTACGAAAAAACGGTCCCCTGGCCTGGTCTGACGCATATTACTAAGTCCTCAAAAGCCGTGTACACTTCTGAACTTTGAACGACTTATGGAGAATTTTCTTAGCTTTCCGAATATATATTGTTGGTGTGTTGCCACCTTCCGGAACACGGTCGGAAAAATGATAAATGGCACGATTGCCTGTACCGCGGCTCTACAAAAAAACGGTCCCCTGGGCTGGTCAGAGGTATAATACTAAATCACCGAAAGCTGAGTACACTTTTAAACTATGAACGACTTATGGAGATTTTTCCTGGCTTTCCGAATATATAGGTTATATGCGTCGCCACTTTCCGAAACACCGTCGGAAAAATGATAAATGGCAAGGTTGCCTGTACAAGAGGATCTACCAAAAGACGGTCCCCTGGCCTGGTTTGAGGCATATTACTATGTCCCCGAAAGCCGTGTACACTTCTAAACTATGAACGACTTATGGAGAATTTTCTAAGCTTTCTGAATATTTATGTTTAATGTGTCGCCACCTTCCGGAACACGGGCGGAAAAATGATATACGATACGTTTGCCTGTACCGCGGCTCTACAAAAAAACGTTCCCCTTGCCCTGGTCTGACGCATATTAATATATCACCGAAAGCCGAGTACACTTTTAAACTTTGAATGACTTATGGAGATTTTTCCTGGCTTCCCGAATATATAGGTTATATGCGTCGCCACCTTCCGGAACTTAATTGGAAAAATGATAAACGATACGATTGCCTGTACCGTGGCTCTACAAAAAAACGGTCCCCTGGGCTGGTCAGAGGTATAATACTATATACCCGAAAACCGTGTAGACTTCTGAACTATGAATTACTTATGGAGAATTTTCTTAGCTTCCCGAATATTAATGGATGGTGTGTTGCCATCTTCCGTAACACGGTCGGAAAAATGATAAACGACACGATTGCCTGTACCGCGGATCTACGAAAAAACGGTCCCCTGGCCTGGTCTGACGCATATTACTAAGTCCTCGAAAGCCGTGTACACTTCTGAACTAAGAACGACTTATGGAGAATTTTCCTGGCTTTCTGAATATATAGGTTATATGCGTGGCCACCTTCCGGAACACGGTCGGAAAAATGATAAACGATACGTTTTCCTTTACCGCGGATCTACGAAAAAAACGGTCCCCTGGACTGGTCTGACGCATATTACTAAGTCTTTGAAAACCGTGTACACTTATGAACAATGAACGACTTATGGAGAATTTTTTTAGCTTTCCAAATTTATATGTTAAATGCGTGGCCACCTTCCGGAACAAGGTCGGAATAATGATAAATGGCACGATTGCCTGTACCGTGGCTCTACAAAAAAACGGTCCCCTGGGCTGGTCAGAGGTATAATACTATATACCCGAAAACCGTGTAGACTTCTGAACTATGAATTACTTATGGAGAATTTTCTTAGCTTCCCGAATATATATGGATGGTGTGTTGCCATCTTCCGGAACACGGTCGGAAAAATGATAAACGACACGATTGCCTGTACCGCGGATCTACGAAAAAACGGTCCCCTGGCCTGGTCTGACGCATATTACTAAGTCCTCGAAAGCCGTGTACACTTCTGAACTAAGAACGACTTATGGAGAATTTTCCTGGCTTTCCGAATATATAGTTTATATGCGTGGCCACCTTCCGGAACACGGTCGGAAAAATGATAAACGATACGTTTTTCTTTACCGCGGATCTACGAAAAAACGGTCCCCTGGCCTGGTCTGACGCATATTACTAAGTCTTTGAAAACCGTGTACACTTATGAACAATGAACGACTTATGGAGAATTTTTTTAGCTTTCCAAATTTATATGTTAAATGCGTGGCCACCTTCCGGAACACGGTCAGAAAAATGATAAACCATACGTTTGCCTGTACCGCGGATCTACCAAAAAACGGTCCCCAGGCCTGGTCAGACGCATATTACTAAGTCTTTGAAAGCCGTGTACACTTATGAACCATGAACGACTTATGGAGAATTTTCCTGGCTTTCCGAATATATAGGTTATATGCGTGGCCACCTTCCGGAACACGGTCGGAAAAATGATAAACGATACGTTTGCGTGTACCGCGGATCTACGAAAAAACGGTCCCCTGGCCTGGTCTGACGCATATTACTAAGTCCTCGAAAGCCGTGTACACTTCTGAACTTTGAACGACTTATGGAGAATTTTCTTAGCTTTCCGAATATATATGGTTGGTGTGTTGCCACCTTCCGGAACACGGTCGGAAAAATGATAAATGGCACGGTTGCCTGTACTGCGGATCTACGAAAAAACGGTCCCCTGGCCTGGTCTGACGCATATTACTAAGTCCTCGAAAGCCGTGTACACTTCTGAACTTTGAACGACTTATGGAGAATTTTCTTAGCTTTCCGAATATATATGGTTGGTGTGTTGCCACCTTCCGGAACACAGTCGGAAAAATGATAAACGATACGATTGCCTGTACCGCGGCTCTACAAAAAAACGGTCCCCTGGGCTGGTCAGAGGTATAATACTATATCACCGAAAGCTGAGTACACTTTTAAACTATGAACGACTTATGAAGATTTTTCCTGGCTTTCCGAATATATAGGTTATATGCGTCGCCACCTTCCGGAACACCGTCGGAAAAATGATAAATGGCACGGTTGCCTGTACAAGAGGATCTACCAAAAGACGGTCCCCTGGCCTGGTTTGAGGCATATTAGTATGTCCCCGAAAGCCGTGTACACTTCTAAACTATGAACGACTTATGGAGAATTTTCTAAGCTTTCTGAATATTTATGTTTAATGTGTCGCCACCTTCCGGAACACGGGCGGAAAAATGATATACGATACGTTTGCCTGTACCGCGGCTCTACAAAAAAACGTTCCCCTGCCCTGGTCTGACGCATATTAATATATCACCGAAAGCCGAGTACACTTTTAAACTTTGAACGACTTATGGAGATTTTTCCTGGCTTCCCGAATATATAGGTTATATGCGTCGCCACCTTCCGGAACTTAATCGGAAAAATGATAAACGATACGATTGCCTGTACCGCGGCTCTACAAAAAAAACGGTCCTCTGGGCTGGTCAGAGGTATAATACTATATACCCGAAAACCGTGTAGACTTCTGAACTATGAATTACTTATGGAGAATTTTCTTAGCTTCCCGAATATATATGGTTGGTGTGTTGCCATCTTCCGGAACACGGTCGGAAAAATGATAAACGATACGATTGCCTGTACCGCGGATCTACGAAAAAACGGTCCCCTGGCCTGGTCTGACGCATATTACTAAGTCCTCGAAAGCCGTGTACACTTCTGAACTAAGAACGACTTATGGAGAATTTTCCTGGCTTTCCGAATATATAGGTTATATGCGTGGCCACCTTCCGGAACACGGTCGGAAAAATGATAAACGATACGTTTTCCTTTACCGCGGATCTACGAAAAAACGGTCCCCTGGCCTGGTCTGACGCATATTACTAAGTCTTTGAAAACCGTGTACACTTATGAACAATGAACGACTTATGGAGAATTTTTTTAGCTTTCCAAATTTATATGTTAAATGCGTGGCCACCTTCCGGAACACGGTCAGAAAAATGATAAACCATACGTTTGCCTGTACCGCGGATCTACCAAAAAACGGTCCCCTGGCCTGGTCAGACGCATATTACTAAGTCTTTGAAAGCCGTGTACACTTATGAACAATGAACGACTTATGGAGAATTTTTTTAGCTTTCCAAATTTATATGTTAAATGCGTGGCTACCTTCCGGAACACAGTCGGAAAAATGATAAACGATACGATTGCCTGTACCGCGGCTCTACACAAAAAACGTTCCCCTGGCCTGGTCTGACGCATATTACTAAGTCCTCGAAAGCCCTGTACACTTCTGAACTAAGAACGACTTATGGAGAATTTTCCTGGCTTTCCGAATATATAGGTTATATGCGTGGCCACCTTCCGGAACACGGTCGGAAAAATGATAAACGATACGTTTGCGTGTACCGCGGATCTACGAAAAAACGGTCCCCTGGCCTGGTCTGACGCATATTACTAAGTCCTCGAAAGCCGTGTACACTTCTGAACTTTAAACGACTTATGGAGAATTTTCTTAGCTTTCCGAATATATATGGTTGGTGTGTTGCCACCTTCCGGAACACGGTCGGAAAAATGATAAATGGCACGGTTGCCTGTACTGCGGATCTACGAAAAAACGGTCCCCTGGCCTGGTCTGACGCATATTACTAAGTCCTCGAAAGCCGAGTACACTTCTGAACTTTGAACGACTTATGGAGAATTTTCTTAGCTTTCCGAATATATATGGTTGGTGTGTTGCCACCTTCCGGAACACAGTCGGAAAAATGATAAACGATACGATTGCCTGTACCGCGGCTCTACAAAAAAACGGTCCCCTGGGCTGGTCAGAGGTATAATACTATATCACCGAAAGCTGAGTACACTTTTAAACTATGAACGACTTATGAAGATTTTTCCTGGCTTTCCGAATATATAGGTTATATGCGTCGCCACCTTCCGGAACACCGTCGGAAAAATGATAAATGGCACGGTTGCCTGTACAAGAGGATCTACCAAAAGACGGTCCCCTGGCCTGGTTTGAGGCATATTAGTATGTCCCCGAAAGCCGTGTACACTTCTAAACTATGAACGACTTATGGAGAATTTTCTAAGCTTTCTGAATATTTATGTTTAATGTGTCGCCACCTTCCGGAACACGGGCGGAAAAATGATATACGATACGTTTGCCTGTACCGTGGCTCTACAAAAAAACGTTCCCCTGCCCTGGGCTGACGCATATTAATATATCACCGAAAGCCGAGTACACTTTTAAACTTTGAACGACTTATGGAGATTTTTCCTGGCTTCCCAAATATATAGGTTATATGCGTCGCCACCTTCCGGAACTTAATCGGAAAAATGATAAACGATACGATTGCCTGTACCGCGGCTCTACAAAAAAACGGTCCCCTGGGCTGGTCAGAGGTATAATACTTGTTGGGACTCGGTTAACTACCAGAGCGCGCCGGTTATTCCGATTTTAAAATGATCCGGTTCCGTGACACGCATGCGCAGCCCAGTGCCGGCCAACGGCCGGTTTTTCGTCGTCAATTCGTTTTATCACGGACTCTATACGTCATGCGCTACAGGAAGAAGGCGTCCGTAGTGCCGTTTTTTTTTTGTTTTTAAATCGTCACGTGTTTTACGAGTATTGTTGCCATTGCGCGGTATGACATATTAGTCAAGTTTATATTGTCTATCGTTGTATGTAGTTGACGTACCACATACGAGAGTCGTCTTTTTTCTCCTCAATAAGTGCGATCGCTGGTTCGTTGTGCCGTATCGTCGCGTTCGTTGTGCTGTAGCGTCGCGTTTGATGTGCCGCCTTATAGGTTCTTACACGCTCGAATAAACGACATTCGCGTTGTAAGAACTTTCGATCGTATTCTCGCTCTCACATTCTACATGCTCGAACAGTAAAATTGGTGTTCGCATTATAGAAAGGGGTGAGTGATCGCATGTTATCCTCATTAATTTCAATTCACGTGTGCGATGTTAGTCGCACTGGGTCAGTAGTGTCGCCGTCGTAGATCGTCACGTTCCCCAGTCTTCCGGTGCAGATACATCGACCCCGACCAGTACAGGACAGCAACCGACCGGTACCCAGGTCAGACGTATCATACCTTATTATTGTAATAGTTTGATAACCCAATATCACGTTCCGTGATTAATTATTATTATTTTATGTTGTTATGCGATGTGATAGGACTAACATAGCATTAAGTCTACGTTGTATTTTATTAATTATTATTCAAAGGGAGAGAAATAAATTATACAGTCCACTATCATTATATCCTTATTTATCTTATACTAAATTAGATAGCACCCAGCCTAATATAGTCGAGTTTTCACCCGAGTTCAAGTGAACCGGAATTCGCGACAAACAATTGGTCCTTCGGGCCGGATCGCTATCAATAAATTACTGTTAGAGTGTTAGTGTATTATTTTTGTAGGATATTATTATTTGTTTATCCTATTAGCATCCTTGTTATTTTTATTTTGTCTTGTTAGGTTGTTTTGCGTTGTTAGGTGGTTAGGTACTACATCATTTACAATGACGAGAAAAAATCAACAACAAATTAACAATGAACAAAAAAGGGTCGAGTTAACGCGCGCGCGTGCAGCACGAGACGTCGCGTTACGGTCAATTAATAAAATATTGAGCATTGCTAATGATGCCGTAATTAATTCCGAATATCGTCCTACGTTAGAAGCTCGAATTATGTCGTTAGATCAACTTGTCATTACTTTCAATAATGAATAAAAACATATTCTGTCAGTATTTGCTGAGACCGACGAAATAGACGAGTTTATACGAGTAGATGAGGATGTCACCGAAACAATGCAATCAATGTGTGATCAAATTAATGTGATAGTAGCAAAGTTAAAACCAAATAATTCGATAGCCACGCTGCGCAATAATAATAGGCAGACTTCTGTACAATCACTTGTCTTACCGAGAATAGAGATTCCTAAAGTTGATGGAAATATCATTGAATGGTGTTCCTTCCGTGATATGTTTACTTCTTTGGTGCACGTCAACGAACATTACACGGACATTGAGCGTTTCCATTATCTGTTGTGCTATTTATTAGGTCCAGCGTTAACAATAGTAAAAGCAGTCCCACTTACAGCCGACAATTATTCTATTGCTTGGAACGCACTCAAAGATCGGTACGACAATAAACGCTTATTAGTTACTGCGCACATTGAAAAATTATTTGCATTTGCGCCGTTAACAAAGGAATCTCCGGCTTCACTTTCATTGTTCGTCAACACCTTTCGGGAAAATGTATCAGCTATACAAGCTCTTGGAGTTAGTGACTTTGCTGGTTTTTTACTATTCTACATCGGTTCACGGGTTATTGATCCCATGACACGACGATTATTCGAAGCTACTGTCGCTAAAAATCAAATACCTGACTTGAACTCATTATTAGATTTCGTATCACAACGATGTAACGTTTTGGAAAACGTTGGCAGTAGTTCTGGCATTAGTTATGTAGAAAACAATGAAAGGACCGTAGGGAAGACAACGACTAAGAAGATCCAGGGCAAGAAGTCCGAGAAGACATCGTTAGCCGCGGTCACCCCGGCCAAGACAAAAAAGTGTTTGTTTTGTGGACATCCTCATGCAATTTACAAGTGTTTTGGATTCCGAAAACAACCAGTTAGCAGTCGCCGTGATTTTGTCAATAAAAATCATATATGTTTTGTTTGTTTGAACAGTGGACACATGAGCAATGCGTGTCCTACGTCTTTTACGTGCCGTATATGTTCGAGTAAACATAGTACATTACTACACTTGACAGATGATATTACAAAATCGAATACCGATAAGACAAATGACAACTCCGAACGAGCCACTACAAGTTGTAATGCAACACAGTTTTCGGGAGTTACACATACTGAAACCACTGTTTTGTTAGGAACTGTCGTAGTCAGGGTTCGTGACAATACAGGAGTTTTACAAGCAGTCAGGGCAGTGTTAGACAGTGGATCACAGGTGTCCGCAATGACAGTGGATTGTGTCAATCGGTTAGGTTTGACTCGAAGGAAGTGTCCTGTTGAGGTCATCGGACTTTCCCAACAACCGGTTACTACTGTCAAAGGCCAAACTAATTTTAATTTTGTTCCTGTACAAGCCGACGCTCCCGAATTTAAGGGAACCAACGTCATTGTCTTACCTCGAATTATGTCAACGATGCCTAACAGGGTTTTGCCAGCTGAGGTACGAGATCGTTATCGTCATCTTGTCTTTGCCGACCCTCAATTTGATCACCCTGCGCCAGTAGATATGTTGATTGGAGGAGACTTATATCCGTCCGTCATTCAATCTAGAGCTGACGTTATACACACCGAAGGCTTACCATCAGCGATGAATACACAATTAGGTTGGGTCATAATTGGTGCGTTACAGGATAACACACATACTCCGCTTACGTCTCTGTCAATTAGTACAACCCCTCCGATCGAAGAATTGATGCAGCGTTTTTGGACAGTAGAGGAACCCACAGAGTCAACAATGCCAACTACACAAGACAAGCAATGTGAAGACTGGTTTGTTAAAACCACGAAACGAGACGCCACCGGTCGATTTTATGTTGGTTTACCGTTTCGAACAATAGTATGTTTCCCGGATACAGCTGACATCGGATGTCAAGATGAGAAATCGGTCGTTTTAGGGTCATCCAGAACTTCTGCTCTGAACCGATTGTATAATTTAGAACGTCGCCTTGAAAAGAATCCGGAATTATATACTGCCTACCGGGCCTTCATGGATGATTACAGATCGTTAGGACATATGAAGTTAGCGACCGAGCCAGGCAAATATTTTATACCTCACCATCCTGTAGTTAAACGGTGTAATGAGGAACTGAAGATTCGTGTGGTGTTTGATGCCTCAGCTAAGTCTTCATCCGGAGTCTCATTAAATGACTGCTTGGTGACTGGACCAAAGCTTCAGACAGAAATCGGTGATGTTTTGTTGCGCAGTCGACTACACAAATTTGTCTTTACAGCCGACATCACTAAAATGTACCGTCAAATATGTCTACATGAACCAGATAGAGTTTATCAACATATACTATGGCGCAATTCGCCTAGTGACGAGGTACAGGAGTATGAGTTGTGTACGGTCACATATGGCGTAAGTTCGGCTCCGTTTTTAGCGATTCGATGCCTACAACAGCTCAATATGGATGATGGACCTGAATTTCCACTCGTCCACGATGTCCTGTTAACTGATACATACGTGGATGATATTTTCGTTGGCGCTGACACTTTAGAGGACGTTTTAGCAGCAAAAATCCAAATCATCGACTTGTTAAATCGAGGTGGATTTAGCCTGAAAAAATGGGCTAGCAATTGTCCCGAGATTTTGAACACTATCGACATTGAAGACCGGGCTATGACACCATGGATAGAGCCAACTAGGGAACAGGCCGTCAAAGTTTTAGGAGTACATTGGGACCCTGTACTTGACACATTCGGCTATCATTCGACGATAAGTCAAGTTACTCCTACAAAACGGTCAGTATTATCAACTGTTGCTCGCTTTTATGATCCAATCGGCGCGTTGGGTCCGATGGTTTTCTGGGCCAAGTGTTTAATGCAGAGGCTATGGATGGAAAAATTAGATTGGGATGCACCACTTTCATCAGCTTTGACATCGTTGTGGCAAGGTTTCATCGATAAGCTGCCGGACTTAGCATGCTTGTCGTTACCACGACACATTGCAGTAGTCAACAGTCAAGATATACAATTACTAGGATTCGCTGACGCGTCTCAGGTTGGATATGCGGCAACAGTGTATTTGCGTGTGGTAGACCAGAGTGATAATGTCCGATTGTATTTCCTGGCATGTAAAACAAAGGTTGCACCACTGAAGTCATCATCAATGGATATGTCATTAACCATACCACGGCTAGAGCTCTGTGCCGCACTCTTGTTGTCACGTCTCTTGTCTCTACGTTTGAAAGTTTTACAGGGCAGAATCAAGATCACACGTGTCCGGGCATGGACAGATTCAACTATTGTTTTATCGTGGCTCACAGCTGAACAAAGGCTATTTAAAATCTTTGTCCCAAACCGAGTATCGAAAATACGCAATCTCGTACCCCAGTGCGAATGGGCTCACGTCGGTACTGCAGATAATCCAGCCGACCCTGCATCGCGAGGACTGCTTCCAGATGCCTTGGTAGCATGTTCATCATTTCTACATGGACCGGAATTTCTCCAGTATCCGGAAGAGCAATGGCCGGTTGCCATCACATCGATTGTAGATCCTGCAGAGCTCCCTGATTTTAAACGCCCATCGAAAAATGTGCTGTTAGCTCAACAGGTTGATGATAGTTTGATTCAGCGGTTTTCTGTGTTGCGCAAGATGCAACGGGTGCTAGCATATTGTCTTCGATTTGTCGACAAGGCTCGACAACGTCCAGTCGTGAGTGGACCAATCATTTGGAAGGAGTACGAAAATGTTTTGACAAAGGTAGCGAGGTACACTCAAAGGTTATATTACGCAGAGTTGCACCACCAACTAGGAACTTCAAATTCCGTCATCACCCCGAGTTCCCTCGCTCAACTTGCACCTTTTGTCGATGCTCACGGTGTGATTAGAGTAGGCGGCCGTCTACAGCATTCGGACTTGAACATAGACGCCAAACACCCTATCTTGTTACCAAAGTCGTCTCACCTTGCTTACATCATTATTCAACACTACCATCAGAACACTTTACATGGTGGATCGCGTCTAGTGGCCTCACTAATTCAGCGACGTTTTTGGATCGTTTCCAGTCGAGCTGCGATACGGCAAGTTATATTTAAATGTACAGTGTGTGTCAGATACAAGGCTGCCGCTCCCCAACCAGTGATGGCAGATTTACCCTCAGCAAGAGTCCAACAATGTCGACCATTTACAAATGTCGGGATGGACTACGGAGGTCCATTCACGGTTAAAGAAAGTCAACGCCGTAATTCAAGGACTTATAAGGCGTATCTTGCGTTATTTATTTGTCTATCCACCAAGGCTGTCCACCTGGAGGTGGTAACGGATTTGTCAACGGAAGCCTTTATAGCTGCGCTGGATCGATTTGTAGCCCGTAGAGGAATTCCTGCACAGATCCACTCGGATTGTGGTACAAATTACATTGGAGCAGCAAGGCAGCTTAAGACATTATTTAAAGACGCAGCACTCCAAGAAGCTCTGCATGCACGAGTTCCGTGTCAGTGGCGATTTAACCCGCCTGCAGCTCCGCACTTTGGCGGTATTTGGGAAGCTGCTATCAAAAGTACAAAGTTACACCTAAAAAAGGTTGTAGGTAATCAGGTGCATACCTTAGAGGAACTGACGACATTGATTACACGGATCGAGGGTGTACTCAATTCTCGACCCTTGGTTGTCATGTCAAGCGATCCGAACGATTTGTCTGTGCTAACACCGGGACATTTTTTGATCGGACAACCGATCTTGGCAATTCCTGAACACGACATCAGTGACATTCCGCAGAATCGTCTCAAACGCTGGCAGTTAATTAAACAAGCCCTTCAATCATTTTGGAAACGGTGGAATCGGGAGTATTTGCACACGCTGCAGAGTAGACAGAAATGGTTCCATCAAAATCCCAGTCTCGGTGTCGGAGATATCGTCGTCATAAATTCACCTTCTCGACCTCCTTTGATGTGGCAAATTGGTCGGGTCATCGAGGTCCACCCTGGTGCTGACCAAGTGGTCCGTGTAGCCACTGTCAAGACAGCGGAAGGGATACTGAAACGTCCAGTGGTAAAGTTGGTTAAACTACCCACCGACAACGCTTAACTTACCTTCTTCCATTTGTTCCATCTTCCACCATCCCGAACATAAAATTTTCTTGCTGTGTATAATTATTTATGTATATATGCATTATTTTGTATTTGAATTGTCATAGGTTTATTTTTGTTTCTGTTTATTACTTAATAGTTGTACAATGATATGGTCTGACCGAGAAGTATCGGTTTTGAAAGTACCCTTTCAAAGCGGGGGAGGATGTTGGGACTCGGTTAACTACCAGAGCGCGCCGGTTATTCCGATTTTAAAATGATCCGGTTCCGTGACACGCATGCGCAGCCCAGTGCCGGCCAACGGCCGGTTTTTCGTCGTCAATTCGTTTTATCACGGACTCTATACGTCATGCGCTACAGGAAGAAGGCGTCCGTAGTGCCGTTTTTTTTTGTTTTTAAATCGTCACGTGTTTTACGAGTATTGTCGCCATTGCGCGGTATGACATATTAGTCAAGTTTATATTGTCTATCGTTGTATGTAGTTGACGTACCACATACGAGAGTCGTCTTTTTTCTCCTCAATAAGTGCGATCGCTGGTTCGTTGTGCCGTATCGTCGCGTTCGTTGTGCTGTAGCGTCGCGTTTGATGTGCCGCCTTATAGGTTCTTACACGCTCGAATAAACGACATTCGCGTTGTAAGAACTTTCGATCGTATTCTCGCTCTCACATTCTACATGCTCGAACAGTAAAATTGGTGTTCGCATTATAGAAAGGGGTGAGTGATCGCAAGTTATCCTCATTAATTTCAATTCACGTGTGCGATGTTAGTCGCACTGGGTCAGTAGTGTCGCCGTCGTAGATCGTCACGTTCCCCAGTCTTCCGGTGCAGATACATCGACCCCGACCAGTACAGGACAGCAACCGACCGGTACCCAGGTCAGACGTATCATACCTTATTATTGTAATAGTTTGATAACCCAATATCACGTTCCGTGATTAATTATTATTATTTTATGTTGTTATGCGATGTGATAGGACTAACATAGCATTAAGTCTACGTTGTATTTTATTAATTATTATTCAAAGGGAGAGAAATAAATTATACAGTCCACTATCATTATATCCTTATTTATCTTATACTAAATTGGATAGCACCCAACCTAATATAGTCGAGTTTTCACCCGAGTTCAAGTGAACCGGAATTCGCGACAAACAATACTATATACCCGAAAACCGTGTAGACTTCTGAACTATGAATTACTTATGGAGAATTCTCTTAGCTTCCCGAATATATATGGTTGGTGTGTTGCCATCTTCCGGAACACGGTCGGAAAAATGATAAACGATACGATTGCCTGTACCGCGGCTCTACACAAAAAACGTTCCCCTGGCCTGGTCTGACGCATATTACTAAGTCCTCAAAAGCCGTGTACACTTCTGAACTTTGAACGACTTATGGAGAATTTTCTTAGCTTTCCGAATATATATTGTTGGTGTGTTGCCACCTTCCGGAACACGGTCGGAAAAATGATAAATGGCACGGTTGCCTGTACTGCGGATCTACGAAAAAACGGTCCCCTGGCCTGGTCTGACGCATATTACTAAGTCCTCGAAAGCCGTGTACACTTCTGAACTAAGAACGACTTATGGAGAATTTTCCTGGCTTTCCGAATATATAGGTTATATGCGTGGCCACTTTCCGGAACACGGTCGGAAAAATGATAAACGATACGTTTTCCTGTACCGCGGATCTCCAAAAAAACGTTCCCCTGGCCTGGTCTGACGCATATTAATATATCACCGAAAGCAGAGTACACTTTTAAACTATGAACGACTTATGGAGATTTCTCCTGGCTTCCCGAATATATAGGTTATATGCGTCGCCACCTTCCGGAACACGGTCGGAAAAATGATAAACCATACGTTTGCGTGTACCGCGGATCTATGAAAAAACGGTCCCCTGGCCTGGTCTGACGCATATTACTAAGTCCTCAAAAGCCGTGTACACTTCTGAACTTTGAACGACTTATGGAGAATTTTCTTAGCTTTCCGAATATATATTGTTGGTGTGTTGCCACCTTCCGGAACACGGTCGGAAAAATGATAAACGATACGATTGCCTGTACCGCGGATCTACGAAAAAACGGTCCCCTGGCCTGGTCTGACGCATATTACTAAGTCCTCAAAAGCCGTGTACACTTCTGAACTAAGAACGACTTATGGAGAATTTTCCTGGCTTTCCGAATATATAGGTTATATGCGTGGCCACCTTCCGGAACACGGTCGGAAAAATGATAAACGATACGTTTTCCTGTACCGCGGATCTACGAAAAAACGGTCTTCTGGCCTGGTCTGACGCATATTACAAAGTCTTTGAAAGCCGTGTACACTTATGAAAAATGAACGACTTATGGAGAACTTTCCTGGCTTCCCGAATATATGGGTTATATGCGTCGCCACCTTCCGGAACACTGTCGGAAAAATGATAAACGATACGATTGCCTGTACCGCGGCTTTACAAAAAAACGGTCCCCTGGCCTGGTCAGAGGTATAATACTATATACCCGAAAGCCGTGTAAACTTATGAACAATGAATTACTTATGGAGAATTTTCTTAGCTTTCCGAATATATATGGTTGGTGTGTCGCCACAATCCGTAACACGGTCGGAAAAATTATAAATGGCAAGGTTGCCTGTACAAGAGGATCTACCAAAAGACGTTCCCCTGGCCTGGTTTGAGGTATATTACTATGTCCCCGAAAGCCGTGTACACTTCTAAACTATGAACTACTTATGGAGAATTTTCTTTGCTTTCCGAATATATATGTTCATGTGTCACCACCTTCCGGAACACGGTCGGAAAAATGATAAACGATACGTTTGCCTGTACCGCGGCTCTACAAAAAAACGGTCCCCTGGCCTGGTCTGACGCATATTACAAAGTCTTTGAAAGCCGTGTACACTTATGAAAAATGAATTACTTATGGAGAATTTTCTTAGCTTTCCGAATATATATGTTTAATGTGTCGCCACCTTCCGGAACACGGTCAGAAAAATGATAAACAATACGATTGCCTGTGCCGCGGCTCTACAAAAAAACGGTCCCCTGGCCTGGTTTGACGCATATTACTAAGTCCTCGAAAGCCGTGTACACTTCTGAACATTGAACGAATTATGGAGAATTTTCTTAGATTTCCGAATATATATAGTTGGTGTGTCGCCACCTTCCGAAACACGGTCGGAAAAATTATAAATGGCAAGGTTGCCTGTACAAGAGGATCTACCAAAAGACGGTCCCCTGGCCTGGTTTGAGGCATATTACTATGTCCCCGAAAGCCGTGTACACTTCTAAACTATGAACTACTTATGGAGAATTTTCTTAGCTTTCCGAATATATATGTTTATGTGTCGCCACCTTCCGGAACACGGTCGGAAAAATGATAAACGATACGTTTGCCTGTACCGCGGATCTACGAAAAAACAGTCCCCTGGCCTGGTCTGACGCATATTACTAAGTCCTCAAAAGCCGTGTACACTTCTGAACTTTGAACGACTTATGGAGAATTTTCTAAGCTTTCCAAATATATATGGTTGATGTGTCGCCACCTTCCGGAACACAGTCGGAAAAATGATAAACTATACGATTGCCTGTACCACGGATCTACGAAAAAACGGTCCATTGGCCTGGTCTGACGCATATTACTAAGTCCTCGAAAGCCGTGTACACTTCTGAGCTATGAACGACTTATGGAGAATTTTCCTAATTTTCCGAATATATAGGCTTAATGCGTAGCCACCATCCGAAACACGGTCGGAAAAATTATAAATGGCACGGTTGCCTGTACAAGAGGATCTACCAAAAAACGGTCCCCTGGCCTGGTCTGACGCATATTACAAAGTCTTTGTAAGCCGTGTACACTTATGAAAAATGAACGACTTATGGAGAATTTTCCTGGCTTCCCGAATATATGGGTTATATGCGTCGCCACCTTCCGGAACACTGTCGGAAAAATGATAAACGATACGATTGCCTGTACCGCGGCTCTACAAAAAAACGGTCCCCTGGCCTGGTCAGAGGTATAATACTATATACCCGAAAGCCGTGTACACTTAATACTTATGAACAATGAATTACTTATGGAGAATTTTCTTAGCTTTCCGAATATATATGGTTGGTGTGTCGCCACCTTCCGGAACACGGTCGGAAAAATGATAAACGATACGTTTGCCTGTACTATGTCTCTACAAAATAACGGTCCCCTGGCCTGGTCTGACGCATATTACTATGTCAACGAAAGCCGTGTACACTTTTAAACTATGAACGACTTATGGAGAATTTTCCTGACTTCCCGAATATATAGGTTATATGCGTCATCACCTTCCGGAACACGGTCGGAAAAAAGATAAACGATACGTTTGCCTGTACCGCGGATCTACGAATAAACGGTCCCCTGGCCTGGTTTGGCGCATATTACTAAGTTCTCGAAAGCCGTGTACACTTCTGAACTTTGAACGACTTATGGAGAATTTTCGTAGATTTCCGAATATATATAGTTGGTGTGTCGCCACCTTCCGAAACACGGTCGGAAAAATTATAAATGGCAAGGTTGCCTGTACAAGAGGATCTACTAAAAGACGGTCCCCTGGCCTGGTTTGAGGCATACTACTATGTCCCCGAAAGCCGTGTACACTTCTAAACTATGAACTACTTATGGTGAATTTTCTTTGCTTTCCGAATATATATGTTCATGTGTCGCCACCTTCCGGAACACGGTCGGAAAAATGATAAACGATACGATTGCCTGTACCGTGGCTCTACAAAAAAACGGTCCCCTGGCCTGGTCAGAGGTATAATACTATATACCCGAAAGCCGTGTACACTTCTGAACTATGAACGGCTTATAGAGAATTTTCTTAGCTTTCTGAATATATATGTTTAATGTGTCGCACCTTCCGGAACACGGTCGGAAAAATGATAAAAGATACGTTTTCCTGTACCGCGGCTCTACAAAAAAACGGTCCCCTGGCCTGGTCTGACGCATATTACAAAGTCTTTGAAAGCCGTGTACACTTATGAAAAATGAATTACTTATGGAGAATTTTCTAAACTTTCCGAATATATATGTTTAATGTGTCGCCACCTTCCGGAACACGGTCAGAAAAATGATATACAATACGATTGCCTGTACCGCGGCTCTACAAAAAAACGGTCCCCTGGCCTGGTCTGACGCATATTACAAAGTCTTTGAAAGCCGTGTACACTTATGAAAAATGAACGACTTATGGAGAATTTTCTTAGATTTCCGAATATATATAGTTTGTGTGTCGCCACCTTCCGAAACACGGTCGGAAAAATTATAAATGGCAAGGTTGCCTGTAAAAGAGGATCTACCAAAAGACGGTCCCCTGGCCTGGTTTGAGGCATATTACTATGTCCCCGAAAGCCGTGTACACTTCTAAACTATGAACTACTTATGGAGAATTTTCTTAGCTTTCCGAATATATATAGTTTGTGTGTCGCCACCTTCCGAAACACGGTCGGAAAAATGATAAACGATACGATTGCCTGTACCGCGGCTCTACAAAAAAACGGTCCCCTGGCCTGGTCAGAGGTATAATACTATATACCCGAAAGCCGTGTACACTTCTGAACTTTGAACGACTTATGGAGAATTTTCTAAGATTTCCAAATATATATGGTTGATGTGTCGCCACCTTCCGGAACACAGTCAGAAAAATGATAAACTATACGATTGCCTGTACCACGGATCTACGAAAAAACGGACCAATTGCCTGGTCTGACGCATATTACTAAGTCCTCGAAAGCCGTGTACACTTCTGAGCTATGAACGACTTAGGGAGTATTTTCCTAATTTTCCGAATATACAGGCTTAATGCGTAGCCACCATCCGAAACACGGTCGGAAAAATTATAAATGGCACGGTTGCCTGTACAAGAGGATCTACCAAAAAACGGTCCCCTGGCCTGGTCTGACGCATATTACAAAGTCTTTGAAAGCCGTGTACACTTATGAAAAATGAACGACTTATGGAGAATTTTCCTGGCTTCCCGAATATATATGTTTAATGTGTCGCCACCTTCCGGAACACGGTCAGAAAAATGATAAACAATAGGATTGCCTGTACCGCGGCTCTACAAAAAAACGGTCCCCTGGCCTGGTTTGACGCATATTACTAAGTTCTCGAAAGCCGTGTACACTTCTGAACTTAGAACGACTTATGGAGAATTTTCTTAGATTTCCGAATATATATAGTTGGTGTGTCGCCACCTTCCGAAACACGGTCGGAAAAATTATAAATGGCAAGGTTGCCTGTACAAGAGGATCTACCAAAAGACGGTCCCATGGCCTGGTTTGAGGCATATAACTATGTCCCCGAAAGCCGTGTACACTTCTAAACTATGAACTACTTATGGAGAATTTTCTTAGCTTTCCGAATATATATGTTTATGTGTCGCCACCTTCCGGAACACGGTCGGAAAAATGATAAACGATACGATTGCCTGTACCGCGGCTCTACAAAAAAACGGTCCCCTGGCCTGGTCAGAGGTATCATACTATATACCCGAAAGCCGTGTACACTTCTGAACTATGAACGACTTATGGAGAATTTTCCTGGCTTTCCGAATATAATATAGGTTATATGCGTGGCCACCTTCCGGAACACGGTCGGAAAAATGATAAACGATACGTTTGCCTGTACCGCGGATCTACGAAAAAACAGTCCCCTGGCCTGGTCCGACGCATATTACTAAGTCCTCAAAAGCCGTGTACACTTCTGAACTTTGAACGACTTATGGAGAATTTTCTAAGCTTTCCAAATATATATGGTTGATGTGTCGCCACCTTCCGGAACACAGTCGGAAAAATGATAAACTATACGATTGCCTGTACCACGGATCTACGAAAAAACGGTCCCCTGGCCTGGTCTGACGCATATTACTATGTCAACGAAAGCCGTGTACACTTTTAAACTATGAACGACTTATGGAGAATTTTCCTGACTTCCCGAATATATAGGTTATATGCGTCATCACCTTCCGGAACACGGTCGGAAAAAAGATAAACGATACGTTTGCCTGTACCGCGGATCTACGAATAAACGGTCCCCTGGCCTGGTCTGACGCATATAACTAAGTCCTCGAAAGCCGTGTACACTTCTGAACTATGAACGACTTATGGAAAATTTTCCTAATTTTCCGAATATATAGGCTTAATGCGTAGCCACAATACGAAACACGGTCGGAAAAATTATAAATGGCAAGGTTGCCTGTACAAGAGGATCTACCAAAAGACGGTCCCCTGGCCTGGTTTGAGGCATATTATTATGTCCCCGAAAGCCGTGTACACTTCTAAACTAAGAACTACTTATGGAGAATTTTCTTTGCTTTCCGAATATATATGTTCATGTGTCGCCACCTTCCGGAACACGGGCGGAAAAATGATAAACGATACGTTTGCCTGTACCGCGGCTCTACAAAAAAACGGTCCCCTGGCCTGGTCTGACGCATATTACAAAGTCTTTGAAAGCCGTGTACACTTATGAAAAATGAATTACTTATGGAGAATTTTCTTAGCTTTCCGAATATATATGTTTAATGTGTCGCCACCTTCCGGAACACGGTCAGAAAAATGATAAACAATACGATTGCCTGTACCGCGGCTCTACAAAAAAACGGTCCCCTGGCCTGGTTTGGCGCATATTACTAAGTTCTCGAAAGCCGTGTACACTTCTGAACTTTGAACGACTTATGGAGAATTTTCTTAGATTTCCGAATATATATAGTTGGTGTGTCGCCACCTTCCGAAACACGGTCGGAAAAATTATAAATGGCAAGGTTGCCTGTACAAGAGGATCTACCAAAAGACGGTCCCCTGGCCTGGTTTGAGGCATATTACTATGTCCCCGAAAACTGTGTACACTTCTAAACTATGAACTACTTATGGGGAATTTTCTTAGCTTTCCGAATATATATGTTTATGTGTCGCCACCTTCCGGAACACGGTCGGAAAAATGATAAACGATACGATTGCCTGTACCGCGGCTCTACAAAAAAACGGTCCCCTGGCCTGGTCAGAGGTATAATACTATATACCCGAAAGCCGTGTACACTTCTGAACTATGAACGACTTATGGAGAATTTTCCTGGCTCTCCGAATATTATATAGGTTATATGCGTGGCCACCTTCCGGAACACGGTCGGAAAAATGATAAACGATACGTTTGCCTGTACCGCAGATCTACGAAAAAACAGTCCCCTGGCCTGGTCCGACGCATATTACTAAGTCCTCAAAAGCCGTGTACACTTCTGAACTTTGAACGACTTATGGAGAATTTTCTAAGCTTTCCAAATATATATGGTTGATGTGTCGCCACCTTCCGGAACACAGTCGGAAAAATGATAAACTATACGATTGCCTGTACCACGGATCTACGAAAAAACGGTCCCCTGGCCTGGTCTGACGCATATTACTATGTCAACGAAAGCCGTGTAATCTTTTAAACTATGAACGACTTATGGAGAATTTTCCTGACTTCCCGAATATATAGGTTATATGCGTCATCACGTTCCGGAACACGGTCGGAAAAAAGATAAACGATACGTTTGCCTGTACCGCGGATCTACGAATAAACGGTCCCCTGGCCTGGTCTGACGCATATAACTAAGTCCTCGAAAGCCGTGTACACTTCTGAACTATGAACGACTTATGGAAAATTTTCCTAATTTTCCGAATATATAGGCTTAATGCGTAGCCACAATCAGAAACACGGTCGGAAAAATTATAAATGGCAAGGTTGCCTGTACAAGAGGATCTACCAAAAGATGGTCCCCTGGCCTGGTTTGTGGCATATTACTATGTCCCCGAAAGCCGTGTACACTTCTAAACTATGAACTACTTATGGAGAATTTTCTTTGCTTTCCGAATATATATGTTCATGTGTCGCCACCTTCCGGAACACGGTCGGAAAAATGATAAACGATACGATTGCCTGTACCGTGGCTCTACAAAAAAAACGGTCCCCTGGCCTGGTCAGAGGTATAATACTATATACCCGAAAGCCGTGTACATTTCTGAACTATGAACGACTTATAGAGAATTTTCTTAGCTTTCTGAATATATATGTTTAATGTGTCGCACCTTCCGGAACACGGTCGGAAAAATGATAAACGATACGTTTGCCTGTACCGCGGCTCTACAAAAAAACGGTCCCCTGGCCTGGTCTGACGCATATTACAAAGTCTTTGAAAGCCGTGTACACTTATGAAAAATGAATTACTTATGGAGAATTTTCTTAGCTTTCCGAATATATATGTTTAATGTGTCGCCACCTTCCGGAACACGGTCAGAAAAATGATATACAATACGATTGCCTGTACCGCGGCTCTACAAAAAAAACGGTCCCCTGGCCTGGTTTGACGCATATTACTAAGTCCTCGAAAGCCGTGTACACTTCTGAACTTTGAACGACTTATGGAGAATTTTCTTAGATTTCCGAATATATATAGTTTGTGTGTCGCCACCTTGACTGATAGTGTGCTGATTCATCACGTTATTTACGTCTACATTATTTTGATTGATACCATTTGTAGCATGCGATGGATTTTGATAATTTTGGCCTACGTTTTGTTCGTTAAAATTTGCACCTTGATTACTATTATACACATTATTTTTATAATATTGCTGACTTTTTTGGTTAGGTCTATTTTTATACCTATCATCCCACTTTGGTTGTGTATAGCCATTATTACTATTAAAATGATTTGGAGGGTTATATGTATTTTTTCGATAGAAGTGTTTATTAGGATCTATATATTGATTCGGTCTAATTTCATTATTTGTGTTGTAATTATTATTTGGATAAAAAGTATTGTTTGGGTGATAATTTTGATTATTAACATAATCGTTTGGAATAAATGAATTATTTGAACCATAGTTTTGATTACTAAAAATGTTGTTTGGATAAAATGAATTATTTAAATTCTGTTTTTGATTACTATAACTATTATTGTTATTATTGCATGGGTCGTAATTGCACATATTATTATTGAATGCATTGTTTGGATTATTTTGAAGATTGTGATATGGGCTAGGACTATTCACATGCATATTATTATTAAATTTCTTTTTCTGGTTAAAATTTCTATTACCATTGTTAATATTATTTAATTTAAATTTTAAAAATTCATTTTCTTTCCTAAGAGTGTCAATATCTACGGAATTTATATTTTGAAAATCTGTGTGCATCAATTTCGAATTTTCTATTTTCTTTAAATTAATTTCCAAATTGTCTAAAGTGTCATTATTCATAATAGTTACGGTGTTATAATATTCTGGTGTAAGTGCCTCTAATATTTTATCAATTTTCTCGGTTTCAGGAATGGTGCAATTTGTTTGACTGATTAAGTATAAAATATCTGCTAAGAACTCCGATATTGTTTCTGTCGATTTTAATTTTTTACTTCGTAATTTGTTTCTTAACATACGATTCCTAGCCGGCGATGCAAATTTTTCCTTAAATATTTGTTCTATTTCATCAAAAGTCGGATATAAGTTATTAATTGTTAATGTCTTGTATAATTTATAAGCGGAATTTTTTAAATATAATGGCAAGTAAGTTAGTTTTATTTGCGGAGACCACTCATTAGCAGTAGCTACCACGTTAAAGTACTCGAAAAATTCTAAAACGCATTCATCGCCCGAACCGTTGAAAATATTAGGTACAAATTGTTGAGGTCTTGCCATTTTATTTTAGGTAAAATAAATAAAGGTATCTTTCCAAATTTCGAATTTTCAAAAAAATCTCCTAAATTATTCTCATCGATTTGTCGTAATATGCCGATCAATTCTGTTGCATTTATTTCTGAATGAAAGTGTTCATTTAAAAATAAAATATTTAATTTTGTTACTTTAGCAATCTGATTATTAGTATTTCGTTTAATATAAAATTTGACATCCATTAAGAATTATTAGGCCAATAACTTCACATAAGATTCACATGACACCCAACAATAATATCACAACACAAGGGGTGTACCTTAGAATCGAAATTTTTCTCGAGAAAAAACAAAATATAATTTCTAAAAAAAAATCGGGACTCCAGGGACGGGCGCCTCCACCAACTGTAACGTCTCCTCTTCACCTGGGCTCTTACCCGTTTCGGTGTCGTTCTGTTTATATTTAACGAGGTCTCGGAGACTCGACCTCGGTGTTTGATATTATTACTAGGGATCAGGGTTACCTTATGTGAAGCAAGTACTCAACGTAATGTATATATATATATATCTGTTATTGATGTATTATTATTATTTACTACAAGTTACAATATTGAAATATACTTATAAATTATACTCCGGGCTACCGATCGGGCCATGGTGTGTCGTGGGTGCCGATGTCCAAATGTGGGTTGAGCTGGTCGTCCGCAGGTCCTCTTCAGGTCGTTGTCAGCCCTCAAGTTCCACTATCGACCACCAACCATGACTCTTCATTCTTGACCATTCAACTATCAACCGCCGACTCTATTCTATCGACTACCTCACTGTCGACTCTATCATAACTGACTCCCGCCAGGCGTCCAGGTCGGTTATTTACACGATGTGAGCTAAACATCGCGTCAGCATAATATATATTTCATACATATATACACATTTGTCATTACTAACACTCAGCATATTAGCCGTGCTCAACGTAGGGAGTAATGTACGATGTCGATGACGAATATCGTTACACACCTTCCGGAACACGGTCGGAAAAATGATAAACGATACGATTGCCTGTACCACGGATCTACGAAAAAACAGTCCCCTGGCCTGGTCTGACGCATATTACTAAGTCCTCAAAAGCCGTGTACACTTCTGAACTTTGAACGACTTATGGAGAATTTTCTAAGCTTTCCAAATATATATGGTTGATGTGTCGCCACCTTCCGGAACACAGTCGGAAAAATGATAAACTATACGATTGCCTGTACCACGGATCTACGAAAAAACGGTCCAATGGCCTGGTCTGACGCATATTACTAAGTCCTCAAAAGCCGTGTACACTTCTGAACTTTGAACGACTTATGGAGAATTTTCTAAGCTTTCCAAATATATATGGTTGATGTGTCGCCACCTTCCGGAACACAGTCGGAAAAATGATAAACTATACGATTGCCTGTACCACGGATCTACGAAAAAAACGGTCCAATGGCCTGGTCTGACAAATATTACTAAGTCCTCGAAAGCCGTGTACACTTCTGAGCTATGAACGACTTATGGAGAATTTTCCTAATTTTCCGAATATATAGGCTTAATGCGTAGCCACCATCCGAAACACGGTCGGAAAAATTATAAATGGCACAGTTGCCTGTACAAGAGGATCTACCAAAAAACGGTCCCCTGGCCTGGTCTGACGCATATTACAAAGTCTTTGAAAGCCGTGTACACTTATGAAAAATGAACGACTTATGGAGAATTTTCCTGGCTTCCCGAATATATGGGTTATATGCGTCGCCACCTTCCGGAACACTGTCGGAAAAATGATAAACGATACGATTGCCTGTACCGCGGCTCTACAAAAAAACGGTCCCCTGGCCTGGTCAGAGGTATAATACTATATACCCGAAAGCCGTGTACACTTATGAACAATGAATAACTTATGGAGAATTTTCTGAGCTTTCCGAATATATATGGTTGGTGTGTCGCCACCTTCCGGAACACGGTCGGAAAAATGATAAACGATACGTTTGCCTGTACTACGTCTCTACAAAATAACACACCCCTGGCCTGGTCTGACGCATATTACTATGTCAACGAAAGCCGTGTACACTTTTAAACTATGAACGACTTATGGAGAATTTTCCTGACTTCCCGAATATATAGGTTATATGCGTCATCACCTTCCGGAACACGGTCGGAAAAATTATAAATGGCAAGGTTGCCTGTAAAAGAGGATCTACCAAAAGACGGTCCCCTGGCCTGGTTTGAGGCATATTACTATGTCCCCGAAAGCCGTGTACACTTCTAAACTATGAACTACTTATGGAGAATTTTCTTTACTTTCCGAATATATATGTTCATGTGTCGCCACCTTCCGGAACACGGTCGGAAAAATGATAAACGATACGATTGCCTGTACCGTGGCTCTACAAAAAAACGGTCCCCTGGCCTGGTCAGAGGTATAATACTATATACCCGAAAGCCGTGTACACTTCTGAACTATGAACGACTTATGGAGAATTTTCTTAGCTTTCTGAATATATATGTTTAATGTGTCGCACCTTCCGGAACACGGTCGGAAAAATGATAAACGATACGTTTGCCTGTACCGCGGCTCTACAAAAAAACGGTCCCCTGGCCTGGTCAGAGGTATAATACTTGTCGTATATTGCAGACAGTCGTCAAAATAATATTATTTTATATATATGTAATATAGGTGGGAATATTTCAAATTGTAAATTATTGACATAGGTCAGGCCAGTGAAGCAATAATGTGCTGAGGCGACAATAATATTTTCTATATAACACCGCCGTACGCGCAGGCACGGCCCCCGTTGTCGCTGAGTGATTCGGCGAGGACGTAGCTACGACGTGCGTGTGAAACGCCGATCGTAGTACGGGCTAGGCGATCTGAATTTGCTAAGTGTTTTATTTGATGTTTGTTTTAATACAATAAAAGTGTTTCCGACCTGAAAACCCGAGTTAAACATTATTTTAGTTATTCTTACGTTCTTACCTTTTATAGGAACAGAGCCGGGATATACGTACTATGTGTCAATGAAGTTTTATTAAACTGAATAGTGCCAAGGTATATGTAATCTTTGAGTCATTTCAACTAGATAGGAACGAACTAAGAATTGACAAGCGCCTACCATCGTACCTCAACGAGTTAACAGTGCCATTCTAATTAACTTTAGAGAGTGTCATTAACTAGAGAATACGAGGGTAAGGCGATAGTTGGTTTACCGCGTATTGGCTAATACGGGTGATACCACAGTATGAAAAAAATTAATTAATATTTATATATATATATATAATCAAACAGTTCTATAATGTTCAATAATCAAATGAATCACTTCATTTTCTTAAATGACCATCAAAATACTATAACAAAAATAAATAAACACTAAAATGTAGTTTTTTTTTGTTTTTAGAAATGGCCAGCTAAAAATGGGTTTCAGACCACTGTGCGCTGGTTTCAGTAGCAGTAATAAGTGACATGCAGCATGCACTGACGCTGGAGGAATAGTCTATACTTTCATTTTTATTAAGTATGTCTATAAAATATATTAAATACCATTATAATTTTAAGTTTTCAAATAGATGAGTATAAATTAATTAGTGTCTATTCGTATTTTTTGTTTTTTGTAAACTTTAAACCTACCCTAACATTCGTATAAAACATTTTAGCTAAACGAATATGATGGTTGTATAACAATACATTTATATGACATGTATACTATGTGTGTAAGGAAATGTTGGTGGGTGGGTGTCCACTGATCTTAGTAATTTGGATACACATGGTAAATTTACTGTAGCCGCCACAAGCGCAAGTGCAACTAAAACTGCTTTTAATTATGCATTGCATATTATTAATGCGATTGCGATGTACAGCGGCGGCGGATTTAAATAACCGTCGCACATTCGCCGATATCTGCATATTTGTGTACAATGTATATTGATATATCTAGGTCCAAACAATAATAGTATAATACTTATTGGCTATTGTGTATTTATATATTTTATTTAAAAGTAATTTATTGTTACCTACGTAAATTGTAAATCTATATCTATATATATATAAATAAGTGTACATTTTGAATACATTTTATAACTCAAGATCCACCAAACCGATACAAATTCCAGGACATATTAAGATTGATATGTAGATGGTTTCTGTGAAGTGTGTACGCTGTGGGATAAGTGGTTCCGGAGTTATGGCCTCTTAACACACCTGGTGACACAACAACAACGTCTATATACAATTATTTTAGATTCTGAGCGATGCGATGAATGTATTGATTTTACAATGATGTGTGTTTTTTTTTTTTTATTATTTTTGTGTCTGTATCACTCATCACCTTTTATGACAGTAAAAGTGCTTGGATTTTCCTCAACAGTAACTTTTCTAATAGGAAAGTGAATCTAGTTAGTACTTTGGGGGGTCAAAAGTAAAAATTTCCCAGTAGTTTTCAAAAGCGACGTGAAAAACAAAAGAAAAATTAATAAAAACGGGAATTTTTACGCAAAATCTGTTTTTGAAGGCAGATGAAAATAATTAAAAATCCTTAGTCACAGTTTTTATTTATAAGCATTTAAAGTTCAAATTTTGACAAAATACGGAAAAATCACAAAAATCAGCAAATTATTTTGAGTTGTGAATTCATAAAAATTTTTCTTTTTAAATCTAAGGTTTAAAAATGGAATATAAGATCACTCATAAGCTTGTCTACCTTTATCAAAAAAAAAAATGTCTTCAAGAAACTTAAATTAAATTTTTATGAGCGTCTAAAATTTATATTTTTACAACAATTGATATTCACTCGATTTCTCATGTAACAATTTTCTTATTTTATTGTAATTAAAAACAAATGACTGTAGATACTTTAAAATTTCACTGAATATTTATATTAGCATTTTCTATACACCATACAATTTTGAAAATATTTTGACTCGTTTTGAGCTGTTGACGGACATTGTCAGTTTTCAATTTTTTCAGTTTTTTTTTCTATAAATATCAATAAAATTTTATTTGTTGGATAAAAAAGCGTGAAAATTTAATATAAGGCTCCTAATATATCGTTCTAATAGCAGTTGAAAAATATTAAAAATATATAGGCACAATTTTTTTTTATAAGCATTTAAAGTTCAAATTTTGACAACAATTATCAAATTTATAATTTATTAATTATTTTGTAGCTAAAAATGTATAAAATGTTTAACTGTTGTGGCTAAGGATTGAAAATTTAAAACAAGGCTCCGCGTAAGTAGGTTATAAATAAATTACTTTATTCACAATAATATCATCAAATATACTTGGTAATATCATAGGCTGACTGACCGTTTTCGCTCAGAATCGTTTTTCTTATACAATGATATTATATCATTGAATTCAAATTTAACACCATCCATTACAGTGACCCACTTGTAACCTACTGTACAGCAGAGCGACATCCACTTTTCCACCTTTTTATCTTATATTATAGTATTATTTTACTATTATCAACAAGGTTTGTTAAAGTTTTAAAATTTTAAATAATATGTTATTCTTATTAACAATAAGGTTTGTTAAAATAATTTTATATTAGTTATTTTCGAGACTTAAAAAATAATTACATATGAGTTTTGTTACATAAAGTTGTTTTATTAATATAAATAACTATATTTAAAAGTTATTCAATGTATTTATATATGTATATCATTTTACTCCGGGTAAATGTCAACTTACCCCAGCCCATGGGTAAGATGACGAATTTCGTTTTTTTTTTTATTAAAAAAAAATTGGTTTAAAGACAAATTTTGACATTGTTGTTTTTTTTTACAAAAGTTAAAAGTTATAAATTGGTATAGAATTTGAACTTGTATCATAAAAATTAGTCATCCGAGAATACTTCAAACCCTAGATCAGCGGTTCTTAACCTTTTGTAGAACACGGACCCCGATGAAAGATTTTTAGAGATCGCGGACCCCCTACCAATTTTTTTTCAAATACTTTTTTTTTTACAAAACATATAATTAAACTTTATTTATTATTTATATTAAACTTATAATTATTACACTTGAACATCATTAAACACTTAAATTTAAAAAAAAAAAATTGTAATATAAATTATTTTATTATTAATTATTATTATTATTATCTTATTCTTAATATTCTTAAAACTTAATTTTTATTTACTTAATTAATAAGTTTTAATGCGATGGTTGATGTTGCATTTCAGTTACTAGTTTTTGAACATCGGGCTCAATACTCGAAAGCTTTAATCGTAGTTCAGATTCTACGTTTTCTAATCGGTTTCGAAACTTATTCTTAATATAAACGAGGGCGGAGAATGCTTTTTCACATAAATAAGTTGTGGGAAATGGAATCAAAACTTTCAGAGCTTTACTCGATAATTGTGGATAATCCTTTCGAACATGCAACCAAAAATGTTCTAATGACTTTTGATTGAACTGCATTTTTAAACTAGTATCTGTAAACATTTCTACAAGGCTATCTTCTTCCAATGATGTCAGTCCATTTATTTGATGAATATCAATTTCAAAAGGTTGTCGAATCCAATTTCTACTTATATCTGGAACAGGAAAGTAATCACGGAAGCTACGTTGCATATCACCCATGTGTTGTATGAAATATTTAGAATCTTTATCTGACAATTCTTCTTCAGTTGATTCAATAAAATTTTTGAGATTTGGAAATGGATCGTAATTCTTCTTTGACAGCCGAAGACTCCACAGTTCCAACTTTTTAATCATCGCTTCAATCTTATCTTCAACTTTGAAAATTGTAATATGTGATCCTTGAAGACTTAAATTAAGTGCGTTTAAATGAGTAAATATATCTGATAGATATGCTAAAGTAGCCAACCAAGAATAATCATTCACGCGTTCACTCAACGAAAATGATTTATGTTCGATAAAAAATAATCTTACCTCATCTTTCAATTCAAATAGATGAGAGAGCACTTTACCTCGAGATAACCAACGAATTTCAGAATGCAACAGAAGTTGATAATGTTCACTATCCATGTCTTTGCAAAGTTGTTTAAAAATTCTTGAATTCAATGATTTTGCTTTTATAAAGTTCACAATTTTTACAGCCTCGTCCAAAACTGTTTTCAAATGTATTGGTATTTTTTTGGAAACTATGGCTTCGCGATGAATGCAACAATGATGCCATGTGACTGATGGTATGATATTTCTAATCCTTGCAATTAATCCAGTAAATTTTCCTGACATTGCTCGAGCACCATCTGTACTAACTCCTACACATTTAGTCCATTCAATTTCATTCGCTATAATAAATTCATTAATTTTACAAAATATTTCCTCTGCCGTGGTGTGTACCACAGTGGTTACGAATAAAATGTCTTCGGAAATGACATTATCGTATTCGTATCTTACATAACACAGTAATACTGATTTATTAGTTATATCGGTACTTTCATCAAGTTGGAGACTAAAGTAGTCACTTTTATTAATTCTTTTCAACAACTGTTCTTTAATATTTCCTGATAAACAATCAATTCGTTTTTTTATTGTATCATTTGACAATGCAATTTTATTTAAGCTATTTGCAGCTTCTTCGCCGATCATTGCAGAAACCATAGCTTTCGCAGCAGGAAATATCAAGTCCTCAGCGATCGTGTGAGGTTTCCCTGATTTCCCAATTAGTAAAGAAACTATGAACGATGCTTTTACGGCGCTTTCATTTGTACAATCAGTTGCAGTTTTTTTAATAAATTTCATATTTTTTCTCAATTCTTGCTCTTTATTTTTAAAAAAATCAATGGATTTCATGGCATGTTCTTTATGCTTAGTTTCGAGGTGTCTTTTTAGTTTTGATGGTTTTAAAGCCTCGTTTGATAATACCTCAAAACATACCACACATTGAGGTTTTGGTTCTTCTTCAGATCCGTTGGACGTGAAACCCATTGATAAATAATTACTATCATACTTACGAAGTTTTGTTGACTTGAGTTTTTTCATCATCAACGTCAGAATTCTTCCTTTTTAAATTTAACCAACGTTCCATTTAAACTAAAAAGGCTAATGTCTTTAAGATGATTTGAAAAAAAATCACGTATTAATTGAAATTATGTAGGTATAAAACTGATCAACTGCACTTATTGGTAGTAAATATACGACTGTCGAGTGCCGACTTCAATGCTGTATGCCTATAAAATTCGTATGAACAAGAAACTGATAAATAAATATTAATAATACAATTATTAGGTTTAGAATGTTTAGATACTTAATTGTATCGAATTCCACATTGTAATCGGTGTAATAAAGATAAGATAGGTTTACCTATCTCTTACAATATAAGATATATTTTATAATATAATATGAAACAAAAATAATAATCGAAAATACACTCATGTCACAAATTGACTTATGTTAGGTGGTAAAGTTGCCGCGGACCCCCGACATGAGTGTTGCGGACCCCTAGGGGGCCGCGGACCACAGGTTAAGAACCGCTGCCTTAGATTCGTCAATTTGCCCGGGTCTCCCCTACCTACCTAAATAGTCAATTATTAGGCTATATGACATAAGCGCCAATCTAATATTTTATGCCTGTTATACCCAACATATGACATAAGCGCCAAAGGAGCAAAAATGACATATCATTTTCGCCAAAATAAATATTTTATATAAGTAGTTTTTTCGAAATTGATATATCTTATAAAAATTATATTATATTATAAAATTAATAAATCATAAATTATGATATACATGCAATTCAATATAAATTTAATACATCGGTTGAGATTTTATAAAAAAAAATTAATATTATTAATTTAAAATTGCAGTCAAATCCATCTCTATTCTAGCAGAACATTTTTTTTTTGGTACACCTCAATGACACATTACCACTGGCCATTTCTCGTAAAAATCTACATTTTTGCTCTTTAAACAAAATACACACTACACCTTTATTCGTAACAGTTTTTGTAAAATCCATTTTAACGAATTCTTACGAAATAGGTACTAACAATATGTTATAACTAGGGCTTGGAAATTGAGGCATTTTGCATTTTTTTTTTGGAACTTTTTAGACGATACTCTCCTGGCCACAAATGTGTTTCATTAGCATGTGAATCTGAAAAACTAAATTTTATTATGCATTTTTATGCATTTTTTGGCTTTTTTTCCTTTTAAGTCATTTTTTGACATTTTAAGTCATTTTTATTGATTTCACACTAGTTCACTTCTGATCGTTTCTTGTCTATGCCGATAACTTAAAACTTGGAAATTACCACGGACTAAGATTAGTACCTATCCGATTTTATCTCGCCGATTACATTTTGTCGTTGTCGTGTTTCCTAATAATCGATTAGTATCCGATTTTATCTGACCGATTACAGTCGTAATTTCAGATATGCCCCAATCACTTCAGTGGACATGGAGAGAAGTTTTTCAAAGTATACATATTATTTTATTAACAGATAATCGTCGTTTATTTACTTTTGATAACATCAAAAACGCTCTAATTATACAATGCAATGATTTTTGAGTAATTTGTACGGTTTGATAAATTTATAGGACAAATATTTTTTATTTCATTTTTAAAGACATTATTTGTAATTTTTATGTCATATATTGAGCAATTTGTAAGCTTTGATAAATGTATATAGAATTGTATAGTAAAATAGAGTAAAATATTTAAAAAAATCTTTTGATGTTTTTAAGGTCATCAACTTCCAAGCCCTAGATATAACACAAAACTGCTCACACACGACTGTCTATGTGACAATCTATCGTAATCAGATTATACATTTGTCGATTAATATCTATTAACCGTGACACACAGGTACCTAGGATTTTGGCGCTTGTCTTCCACCGAATTATTAGTAGATATCCGTCTATCAATGAACAAAAATAATAATAATAATAAGGGGCAAAGGTAGGCCACCAATAGTGAAAATTAAGGCATTAGTTTTCGCCACATTATCATTGGCTTTCTCGTATTATCGAGAATTATTTATAGTATTTACTATTTACATGATTTCTTCCCGGCCGACGATGGCACTAACGATGTGGCTTGATGTTGGTCACCCCCTTCCGAATCGACGAACGGCTTCGCCAGCGGTTACGGCTTAACCGCCGCACGGACCGACTCTCTCGTCCCGCGACTACGTTATAGTACACATGCGCGCTGCACCGCTTTTCTTCATAATATACATTCGTCATTCACAACAACCTCGTGACCAACGCTTTTGTCGCACCGCCAATAAAGCCAACGAGCACCACTAATAACTTGTACTGTTTTCCACCGTTCTCTCTTGTATATTTTGAATAATCGTTAAATTGTAATCAACAAGCCGCGTTGTTCAATTATTTCATTTTCTCGTCACGCCCCACGTGACTTGGTTGGAGGTAGTCGATACGCCTACTAAACCGCAACCTCCACAATAGTATTAATTGTTAAAACCGACGCGCCGTACACACGCACAGATATACGCATATACATAGAGTGGATAAGACGCGTCGCACAAATGTTCATTTGGTGCGGAATACAAAGACCGACAATATTATGTCGGCAAGAGACGCACCAATCAGACGTCGAGTCAACTTACCTGTACCGCGCTACACCGCTCGAATTTCAAGATTCAACGCGATGCGCAGTGTGATCCCGGCTAGACGACGTGTTCCAGACAATACTTCGCTCGTCTTTGGCCTTTGTTTGCTGCCCTAAAACCGACTGTCGGACTAAGCTCGCGTACCTATCGTATTTTTGCCAAATAGTCGTGTGGTTAAGTCGTCGCGCTGGTGATTAGCATAAGACGCGTTGCGTTTATACGCCTTGTTTCTCGCCCGTGATGGTCGTCAATGTTGACGTTACCGCCGCCGAAGTGAATCGATGCGATCGTCATTCGGCTCTAACGAAACCACTACCAATCCCGCTGTTCACTTTCCAGCATGGAGTTTGTGTGTGCTCTGCAAGTTGCGGAAGTCAATCGGTCAGCTTCACGTCCTGTCCAGGGCGACCAGAGTGATTCCGCGCCGGAATCAACCCAAGCTATATACGTAAGTGTTGTTATATCGTTTTTGTCGTCACTCGTCTTTGGTAACTCTTAAAGTCTTAACCGTCAGTAATATTGTTACTCTATTACTACATTTAAATTATGGCGTTAAAACTATCCCGGTTTGAAAGCAAAAACGCTCGCACTAGTTCAAACCGTTTTATTTGCTTAAACGTGTATATGTACATTTGATAAACCGGTTAATGCAAATAAAACAGTTTTAAGTTCTTAAACTACTAGCGCGAGCGTTTTAGCTTTCAAAACTGTTTAGTTTTAAACTGTTTTAGCGCCATAATATAAACGTAGTATATATGGTTTAATTTGTCATGATCACATCTGTATTACCTCCTATTCATCGGTTTACTATCATTGATCTCTGTAATTTATTATATATTATAGTACAGCGCCCAACCATAGGTACCCTTAATTTGTTATTGTATTATTATAATATTATATAACTGTATATAATATTACAGTTAATATATATATATATAGAGAGAGAGGTAAACAGTGAGGTAACCATATCCCAGCACCCCTCTGCCTACAGCATATCTTGATCGTTTCCGCTAAGCACAAATTTAAACACAGAAGCGGTATCAGCGCAACATGCAGTATGCATCGACTGTACACTTTTCGGCCACTAAACATTAAATACAATTTGCTTCTTTTACAAACAAAATAAAAGCTGAAACGAAAATATCGAAATGTAAACAACATACCCACATGAATATTATACTTCTCGCACAATAATATAAATTATAATAATATTATCTATATTCTTTTCAAACTTAATGAATACTTTAGAGAATTGATAGGTATATTTTCTATGTATATTAAACAATAGGCTAAATTAATTAATAGAATATAATAATTATATCACTATGTCTTGCTCGAGGTCTTGCTTGAGAAGTAGTATGCTTATTGCATAAGATCATATATTTTATTAGCATATTCTTTAGGTAGTTCCTTAGATATCTAAGGAACGTTTTGAAAATATTTATGGAATATGGTATTGGTATCCACACACGACATTAATTTGATATGCAAGAAAAGATAGTAATCTTCATGGAATATCTGTCAAGATATTCGTTAGATATCTAAGGAATACATAACTTGACCATCAAAGTATATAACTTTCATTGATCAATACAATTTATCTAACAATACATATGTATACAAAGGTATATAGGTGTATAAGTGTATATACATACATCAATAAATAATTTATATAGTATAGGTACCTACCTAATATAAATTATAGAACTTGAAAATAAAATAACATTACCTAACTTTATTAAATTACCAATTGATAGGTACATACCCATATCAAATATCAATAAAAAAAATTTCATATACCTATTATTTCGCCTTTTATAATATATAAGCTTAAAATTATAAAAAAAAAAATGCCTAACATATTTTATTAAGATTGAAACTTTTTGTTAATCATTTATAATACATATAAATCAATACTTATACTATAATAATATGTTAATCTTATACATGGGTTTCAAAATGGAAAAAAAAATCATCTCTATAAGAATTTGATCAATTAAAATATTAAATACCTAAATAGTTAATGCAAATTATAACAAATATAAAAAAAAAAAAAATTTTTATATAGGTAGGTATTATAGTTCAAATTTTAAAAAGAAAATAATCACATAATAAATTAACATTGAAACATTAAGTTAACCAATTTCATTTTGTAGTCATAATATTATTAAAAATGTGACTAACTATAGTTCAGTGTTTTAAATATAATATAGGTATCGTTTAACTTAAAATGTACACACCTTGCATTTAAATTATGTGATTTAAAATTTATTTAGGTATATGCAGATAATCATTAATAAAAAAAAATATATAATTTTAATTTTTAACAAATAAAATACATTGAAAAAACGAATGTTATGACAATAACTAGTCCAGATTAACATTTTAAATATAAGTTAAGTAACAATATAAATGTATATTACTTATTTAATTTATATAACAGATATAAAATAAGTATATTTTTTTAACTAAATACTTGCACACCTCGCATTTCAATTATGTGATTTAAAATGTATTTGTATAACAGGTAATAATTTCTAAAAAAAAAACTATAACCCACTATAAACTTAATTTTTAGTAAAAAAAATACATAAAAAAACTTAATTACAATATCTAGTATATGTACAGATTAACATTGCTTCATGTTAATTAATTATTTAGTTTAAAAAAAAGTAAATTCATATGAATAAAAAAAACATTTACTAAACTTAGGAATCAGCTGGTGTTGTTGTTTTTAGTTTTTCACTTGCTTTTGTGAGCCAAATAATAGCAACAATTTCCATATCTTTGATTCTTGTGGTGTTAAAAGAAGAATGTAGGTACTGCTTCTGAAAATTTTTAGTAAAAAAAATACATTAAAAAAACTTAATTACAATAACTAGTATATGTACAGATTAACATTGCTTCATGTTAATAAATTATTTAGTTTAAAAAAAATGTAAATTAATATAAATAAAAAAACATTTACTAAATTAAAAGAAGAAGAATGTACGTAGGTACTGCTTCTAAAATTAATTTCTTAAATAAAATAAATAATTTCAATACCTGCCAACTGGCCAATAACTTATTAAGAAGTAGAGAACATAATTACTATTTTACTAAATGCCTCGCTAAATGCATTTTGATTGTCCTTATGGCCGGTCAGTATAGCTATTAGTCAACAGTTAAGTTGAGTTTAGAACTATATTTGTAGATCAATCTAGACAAAAATGACTACACTGCTTTTAGTAATAAGTAACATAATAACTAATGCATGATGTACACATAAGTAATATCATAATTTAGTGCCTACAGTAGGTATGCTAAAATACGGCTATATATACAAGTGATCTATTGGCCTTGTAATTGAAACATTTATTTCGTGATTCGTACAACTATGTTGTTATCATTGAACAGTATGATGTTACTTTTTATACAATATTCAACACAGCCCCGTAATTAATATTCTATACAATAAAGAATTAATGTAATTTCCAAAACTAACCAAAACTTTGACTGTTTCGTATGCCGAAATATATTCTGCTTCAGTTGAACTGAACGTTACTATGGATTGCCTCTGCGCTAGCCATGACAGCCCTAGCATGAACAGATAACCTGAAATATTCCTTTCTATTTAATAAATTTAATTTGCTAACTAGTGTATTAGTAAAATTTGTTTAATGTATACATAATGATCCGTCAAAACATCTAGTTCTTTCAATACCTAGAAAATAATCTAGATTACCTTGTGTTATTTCAAACTATTGTTCAAGACCTTGTAATAATATATTTATTTTTATTTTGTTGCTTGACAATCAAACCATCATCAACAAAAATAGCTAAAATTAATGTTTCATTATTATTGTGATTAAAATAAATACACGGATTCAATGACCTACTTTGTTCTATTTTCAACTCAAATAGAAATTGCCTGATTCTATTATTCCAACATCTTGGTGATTGTTTTATTTAGTAAAACTTCTATTGGGTCTGCATACTCGTTCTGTTGAATCTACGAATCCAATTGGTTTACAACTTGTCATGAGAATATAATATTGGTTACCTATAATGGCATATAACAGTGTTAAATGTATCCATAGCTTAGTGGTCATTATCAGTTATTTCATCCTACAAAAAACTTCTCCACTCGCTTTTATTTTATTTGTTTCTGAATAACATGTAGACATGATGTACACATAAGTAATATTATAATGTAGTACCTACAGTAAGGTAAAAGGCGGCATTATATACAAATTACCTATTGATCTTGTTATTGTAACATTTATGGCGTGATTCACAATTTAGGAATAACAACTATGTTGATATTTATGTTCAATATGATGTTACTTTTTATCCATTATAAGTTATATATTCAACCCATTTTCTTAAAATTTTTCTCACAGTATCTTTATAACTGGAACCCCCAATTTTGGAAAGCATATTTACTTTTTTAACATGTTAGAGAAATAGATATTACCTATAGTATATAAAAATAAAATATATGATAAATTTAAAATAAATATATCATTACCTAAGTAATAAAAAATGTATAACTAATAAGTATTACTATATAGATAATACAATAATTGTAAGTCTCTTTACCACTAAAAGATTTTTCATTTATTCATTGCATATGATAATATAGTATGTTAGAACTTATAATTTAACATTTCAAGTTTTAAGTATGAATTTCCTTAGGTACACATATATGTTTAGATCTAGACAATCTACCAATAAGTTAGATTTTAAATGAGAGATATAAATTTAGGTATGTATCTATTTATTGAGTTTAAATAAATCACAAATTTATGAAAAAAAAACCTGTTAAAACACAGATTGTGCTTTGCTCTATTAAGTATATTGTTAAATTGTTCAAATTTGTTGATTTCTATAATAAATAACAAATTATTTTATCATTTTTAAAAGTAGCAAATTTCTAATTATTAATTACATTTCACAATTACTTACAGTTTGTTCATATAAGGCATCATTACATAAAATGTCTTTTAAAGTATTCAATGCATCTTCATTTGGTATTGGAAGTATTTTATAAGCATTTTCAAACTCATGTTTATTGCATAATGCTATGTTCGGTTGAATTGAAAGTTTTTGTTTTTTTTGCACATCATAGTTACAATCTTCATCATATATTTACACTTTCAAAATTATTGAACACAAATTTTAAATTAAATTATGTCTTATATTGTCGTATAACCTGTAATATTATATCTGTTAAGAAACAATAACATTTTAAAATCTATTAAAATCTATGAAACATACATATTATAGGAACCTATTTAAATAAATGTATTTATAAAATAAAATAAAATAAACAGTAAGTATTTCATTAAAATCATTAGAATACCTGCTGGATTTACTTGAATCAATTTTAAGTTATTAATCCCTACTCTATCAGTGATTGCAAGTATAGCTACAGATAATTTAAAAAAAAAAATTATGCCTAACAGTTATATCTTGGTTATAATACATTTCTTTTTTTTGTAAAAATGTATTATGTACGTACCATTTTATTGAATTTAGCAGAATTTTATCTTCGTTAATATCATAATTATTCATAGGTAAATATATTAATTACTGAAACATTATTTATCCAATTATCGTTGGCCAGTAAATTCTCAAGTATAGAATTATGATTTTTATTACCTACCTACCTATTTGAATATAAAAAATATATATTATTAAATCAACTTAAATTTTTTGTAAAAATATTGTATTTCATTAATTAATAAAGTAACCTGTTTTATCATCTGGAGATGAATTTACATAAAGCTAAAAATATTTTTTTCACATACATTAATTGAAACATATTCTTTGGCATTGGTTAATGGTTTATAATTTGTCAGTTTCTAAAATTGTAGGTAAACTTTATGGCTATGAGTCTGTGACCTCCTTTTATAACTTAACAATTAATATAAATAATATTAAATTAAACAAATTGTATATTAATTTAATAGTATAATTATTATAACATGAGTTACTTGTTTGCTAGTTGGCGGTCAGTCAAATACATTTTGCATCCTAAATAAAAGTATATCTATTATATCTTTAATGACAAACGCTTGGACCATGAAATTGTCTTCAGCTTTATCTGCAAACAAAACTGCCAATAAAAATAATCAAATTTAGAATTATAAAGTAAAGTTTTAAAATATTTACCAACTTTCTTTAAAAGCGATTTATAAATCTTAAAGCCCTTTCCTGCTCACATATTAACTTCATTCAATCTAGTATCCAAGCTATCACGTGGAAAATCTTCCAAAATATCAATATAATCACACATGCTTCTATCATTGTAAGGCTTAAGATGTTTGAATATGGTTTCCAACATGTGTTGTTGTCTCGCCCGATTTTATGTAACTTTGTTAGTTTTTACATTTAATGAACTAGTAACAATATTGTAAAACCTGAATTTTTTTTTTCCCGGTAACTAAAATGTATAAAAATTTTCATTATAACCAAATAATATGTATAACGAGTTATTTTAATCAATTTGTATTGTGGTAAAGTCTTTGTACTATGTCCTGCTACTTGCCCAAAACATGTTAAACCTCGTATAGTTCTGTACCTAATATTATGGAAAAAATTATAAATTTTTGTACAAAAACTATGGTGTTATTATTGTCGTTGGCACAAAATTTACATAAACAGAATATAAAGAAAAAAAGGTGATATTCTATATTAGCTAATTCATTTAACAAGTGGGCAAATTGTACATGTATAGATGATCGATTATAATATGGTATCAAGCCCAACGATATCACACTGCCATTTTAAATTTCTCGATGACTACTAGAACAATATTTTTTTTTATCAGATTTTTTTCAGTTCATAGAATGTCTACAATAGTTTACTTTAAATAAATATTAATTCGGAGGAAAAAATAAGTGTTGTAATTTAATTTTTAAAACGTGTTACTCGCAACCGACCACAGGAAGCGACACATCGTCGAATTTTCACCAGTTTAACTCTATCAAGCCACCGTTCGTGAATCCGTATAAATATTCTGATCTTAATATACTCCGTTTACTTACTTATACCACTCGGCCGACCAAACCCTTCCTGTTCGTGCATTGCCGTCATGGAACTGCAGCGGCTGTATAGTGTACTAGTGAGTTGTATTATTACCTCGATTATTACGCTATCAATTGTTTGATTCCACTCGCGCGTAAACGTTTACTCTAACGATTATCACACATAATAATTTATATATTATTTGTATTATGTTTTAATTACACGTAATTATATTCCCTTGCGAATTATTATCTTTTTTGTTTGTACATTTTCTTACTGTTTAAGAATCGCGCAAAAACCCGATGTTTTCGTGATTCTTCGATAAACGACGGTTTCCGATGACTGTCAACCAATCACAAAACGCAAGTCGGCGGCTCAGACTTCGCGCACGTATATTCTTAACGTGAATGCAGTTTTTTTTTATAGAAAACTTATAAAAATTATAACTTTTTCCATCAATTCTTCGGATCAAAGAACACGTAATTTACTATTAAATTTAAGAGTGGTCCGTTACCGTCGGTAGACGCGGCAAGTTTTTAGATACATAATAATATATTATCTATCTCAATGTAGGTATGATAATATCACAGAACTAAATATGATAAAAATATTGATAATAAACCTTATCATGTCTTCGCCCGCGAACCCTATTTTGTATGTTTTTCATCACAATTATAAAAGTGCGTTCATATTTGAGTTAACTTACATGATTTAATAAAAACCCTTGGGCCAACGGATTGTGTGTGTGTGGAAACTTTTATGCACAACGTAAATTTCTACTATATAGTGTTGACGCTTTATATATTTTTTAGTTTTTAAAGATAATTGCTGTTGACGCAGTTGCCAGGAGTGGTGCTGGAAGTCAACTAGTTGAAATTATAGGTGCACCTTCCGAGTACAATATTTTTAATACAGTGAGTACAGATTTATGTGATCATATTGGTTCAGGCCATTATGATTCTATTAACCAGTTGAATCCATAAAGCATCTTTGTTTTCAATAAAATATTTGGTTTAGGATTTTCATTTTTGATTCCAATAAATTGTTGATTCTATTATGGTAAACTGACGTTCGGGTCGAATGTGTGGTTTACCGGGTAGCAAGACTGTTGTGATGAAGATTTTCTTCTTTTGGATTGAATAAAATATAACTCGTTGAATTGTTAAGATGTTTATTAAGATGTACTTCAATGAAATTATTCCAAGTCAAAATAATACAATTATTAGTCGGTGTGACATGAAGATGCTTGTGATGCCAATGGGTGACACGTCTGAATACAAGCCGTTTTAGGTCTGCTTTTATAAGGCCCCATGCTCTCTTACCTTCCCCGTTGTCCATCGACTTATCCTTATTGCGTAAAGTCATTATCTATATCCTGCATGCTTAGTTGTGCAAAAAGTCATATCGTCGTTTCCTCGAAACACTAACATTCATTAGATACTATATCCTTGTTTCTAGTTTATGTATATATATATATATATATATACATATATATGTATGATATATGTTTCCATATCCTGCCACCATATATGCGATTCGTGTTTTGCATGTATGATGTGAATTTTTATATTAAAAGTTAAATAAATATGTACTGCGCTTTAAATACTACTCCCGTATTTCATGATCACTCGGCTGACCTCCTCCCCTATCATGATCGTATATCTGTATTTGACAATTCGTGGGTTTGGATCCAAAAGGTTCTATGTAAATATTTTATTATTTTTTGATTACCAAATTTCTTCTCAATTAACTTTCGAAATAATACAAATTCTGAATTAATTTAAAAGGTTTTGATAACTTATACGTCCAAATCTGAAAAATATTTAAACATATTAAATTGGCTTTTCTGAAAGACTTCAAATTTACACATAGAACCTTTTTGATCCAAACCCGCAAATTGCCAAATTGTTGTTGTGTTTGCTTTTCTATCTCCCACAGTATTATTATTCATTGCCTTTCAATTAACTACCTATTTTAATTATTTAATATACGTCGTAGTAAACAGATATCATCCGTTACACTATAAACCAGTGATCATTAGGAGGAACTCATTGTAACTTGAATTTTCTAATTTATTGTAGTATGTAGTTCCTTTTTTGTGAATTTCCATATTACGTACTATTCACTACTTCATGATATAAGTATTGAGCAATACTCTTGCTCTGTACAGTTATGCAAAGAAGGAAATTCAATATCTGTCGAATATATATTTTACAAATTAATATTAGTAGTACCATCATTGTTTACGTTATCTGTCTACGTGAATATAACATTATAATATTATTAGCCATCATAGGCTGTCGTAATAATTGTTATATTATGAGGATATTCACAAACTAAAGAATATATATAATAAAAAACATAACATAATCACTATTATAAGAAAGATGGTTAATGTAAATTATTGTTATTTATGTTGGTACTTATAGGGACGAACACTTAGACGATGGATGGTAGTTATTTTTTTACTAAATCAAATTACTATAGTGATACCAGTGAATTGGCTTATTTAATCAATTGATTTGTAGGAACAATCAAACACACTAACCTTGATTTGTTTCAGTATAATCTATGACTACCATTTAAAGTAACCAATATTGAATTACTTAAGCCATTGATCTATGAATCTTGGAAGTTATTTAAGATCATTTAACATTATGATTTAACATCATACTCTGTTGCATCGGTGTGTACATTTATAACAACATCTAATAGTTAACAAAACGAAAAAGAATAATATATAAAAAATAATTTTTTTTTAGTATAATTGTATGTATATATTATTATCACTCAGTGATTATACCTATTATGATAGAATTAAGAGTTAATTCTTTAAATGGATTCTTTGCATTGTTCTTTCCATCAAAGTTATAATATTGAGCGCATGTATCACTCATTAGTCATTACCATTCTTAATATAGTAGTGACAGTTTCTTATATACTATTTTGGCACCCACATTGTCTTAAGTGATTTTTCTAAAATGATAAAAGCAATTATTTATAAATTAAGTTTGAGTTAATAATCATGAATAAAAAATTACCATTAAATGCTGTGATGCTGGATCGTTCAACTTATTTTCCATTTCAACAACATCTTCTAAGGAATTAAGTGGCAAATTGTGGAACTTGCTTCGAAATTTTTCTTGAATACTTAAACTAGCTGGTTGGACAGTTTGATTATTGGATTGTAGTAATTGTTCAAGTAAACAATGAGTGTATAGTGTTGCTTTGAACTGTTTTTACATGATGTTTGCAATGCCAATGGTTCATAAGTTTACTAAAATTATTAATTTTAAGTTATTACATTTTATTTTACAATAACCAGATTTACTATAAAAATTAATTTACCTCCATCATTAGAAGTAATTTCGTCTTCCATCTTGAGATACTTCTCTTGCTGAAATATTCAGCTCAACCATATTTTTGTCACTATTATCTGTACAACCTAAGCAAATATAGAAATTAAAAAAAAAAACTATGTAACTTATCAAATAATAATTGTATTAACTAAAACTAATTGTGACCAATATGATTTGTTTTATTGCTTTTTTCCGTTGAGTGGTATGCTGGCTCAAACATATCATCCTCACTATCATCTGTACAACATTAGCAAAGATAGACGTTATTAAAAAACTATGTAACTTACCAAATAAGAACTATATTAACTGAGACTAATATTTTTACCAGGGGTTAAATGTATCTATAGTTTACTGGTCATTATCAGTTATTTCATTCGTACAAAAAACTTCTACACTCACTTTTATTTTATTTGTTTCTGAATAACATATAGACATGACGTACACATAAGTAATATTATAATGTAGTGCCTACAGTATGGTAAAAGGTGGCCTTATAAACAAATTACTTATTGACCTTGTTATTGTAACATTTATGGCATGATTCACAATTTGCGAATAACAACTATGTTGATATTTATGTTCAATATGATGTTACTTTTTATATAATATTAAATTATATATTCAAGAAGTTTTCTTAAAATTTTTCTTACAGTATTTTTATAACTCGAACCTCCAATTTTGGAAAACATATTTACTGTTTTAACATATTAAAGAAACAGATATTACCTATAACAATTAGTAACAATATTATTATTATAACAGCATAAAAAAAATATCCGATAAATTTAAAATGAAAATATTATTACCTAAATAATTAATAATTAATAACTAATAAGTATTACTACATAGATAATACAATAATTTTAAGTCTCTTTACCAATAAGAGATATTTTTTTTATTCATTATACGTGATAATATGATATGTTAGAACTTATAATTTAACATTTCCACTATTTTGATTTTTGGTTAAACTTCCAAAGATTTAAGTATGAATTTACCTAGGTAATCTAGACAATCTACCAATAAGTTAGATTTTAAATTAGAGATAATATAAGTATAGGTACACTATTTATTGAATTAAAATAAATTAACCATTTATGAATAAAAAAAACATGTTAAAACATAGATTGTGCTTTACTCTATTAAGTATATTGTTAAATTGTTAAAATGTGTTAATTTCTATGATAAATGGTATTCATATTCAAATTATTTTATCATTTTTACAAGTAGCAAATGTATTTATAATTATTAATTACCTTTTACAATTACTGAATTACAATCTAACCACCGGTTGTTAATCCGTATAAATGTATAATTATTGTGATCATATACTTCGGTCACTTTAAGAATATACCACTCGGCCAACCAAAACTATTCTTCGCGCATCGCCGAGAACTGCAGCAGCTGTATACGTAGTGAGTTGTATTATCACACTATCACAATTTTGTTTGATTCCACTCGCGCGTATACGTTTGCTCTTGCGATTATCACGCATAATATCACAGAATAGATAAATATGTTTAATATGATAATATGTTTTATTTACGTGTAATAATATTCCTTTGCGAATTATTATCTTATTGTTTGTACATTTTGTTATTGTTTAAGGATCACGCAAAAACGCGATGTTTTCGTGATTCTCTGTATGCACGGCGGCGACACCGTCGCTTTCGATAAAGGACGGTTTCCTTCCTTCTGACTGTCAGCCAATCACAGAACGCAAGTCGGCGGCTCAGTCTTCGTGCGCGATAATATAATAATTATTGAAAACTAATAACAATTATAATTCTTTCCATCAATTCTTCGGATCAAAAAACACATAATTTATTATTAAATTTGAGAGAGGCCCGTTACTGTCGGTAGTCGCGGTAAGAAGTTAACAGTAGCTGCTACCGCTCGGCATGTTCGGATGCCGATGTACCGGGCGGTGTAGCCAACCACGGAAAGGGAATATTGGGGCTGTGGTGTATCATGTATTAGATACATAATATATTACTCGATATTATATATCTCATGTGTAGAAGTCCCGGGGCGTCGGAGGTTGACCTAGTACGACTACACTTACACAAATACGCTAGTCGCTACTGACTTCTCGTCAGACGGAATACACGAATTTAAATAATTTGACAAAGTATTTCGGGTACGACGCGTGAGCGTCGGTAACTATTGTAACGGAATATAATACACCATGGTCTATCATCATAATTTCGTGGAGCGGCGGCTTGACGGCGTCGACTCGAATGAAAACATGACTGACTGGTTCAGATCGCTCGGGACGAACGTAGTGGGTCGGTTGCTGTAGAGTGTAGTATTTAATACTAGTATAGTACCGCGCGTGAATCGCAGCTGCGCCATGAAATCCCGGAGCGTCGCTACGTGCTCGGGTGGTTGAGATTCTGCGAAGGCGGGGTGAAAAAATTCGCCTGAAAGTCGAAGTGTCGCACCGTAAACCAATTCGGCTGGCGTGTGTTCGAAACCAGCTTTCACCGTGTTGCGAAGCGTGAACAGGACGATTGTGATCAGCACACGATTCTGGATATCATTAAATAAAAATTGTTATATGATAATTTGCAACTATTCACGTGCAAAAAATTCGAATAAAATATTAATTTTAATCGTTGAATATAATAATATCGTACTGGTAGATGACATACAGTACAATCTTTATTAAAATACAAATCAATGTTTAATAATATTTTAGAATTTGAGAAAATACATAATGTTAATATTTTTGTAATTATTTAAAAAAAAAGTAAAATAATTAATAATATAAAATCTAAATGACATTTCTAATTAGCTAGGTGACGTATTTATAATTTTGTAGCGAGCCGTGACTATATACCTATTAAATTACCTATATAAACACCTATTTAAGTAATATCATAGTGTATACGTAATCATTAGGGCTCGGAAGTTGAGGCATTTTGCATTTTTTTTGGAACTTTTTAGACGATACTCTCCTGGCCACAAATGTGTTTCATTAGCATGTGAATCTGAAAAACTAAATTTTATTTTGCATTTTTTGGCTTTTTTTCCTTTTAAGTCATTTTTTGACATTTTTCGACATTTTTATTGATTTCACACTAGTTCACTTCTGATTGTTTCTTGTCTATGCCGATAACTTAAAACTTGGAAATTACCACGGACTAAGATTAGTACCTATCCGATTTTATCTCGCCGATTACATTTTGTCGTTGTCGTGTTTCCTAATAATCGATTAGTATTTAGTATCCTATTTTATCTGACCGATTACAGTCGTCTCGTCGTTTTCGTGTTATAGTAAATAATATTGTACCTACATTTTATTATTTTTTCGTAATATTTTCGAAATGCCGAAAATTAAAACGTCGGTTAGTGCTCGTCTGCGTGCATTTGTGTCGGAATTCGGCGACGATATTTATATAAAAATGTATTTTTATAAATTTAAAACAAATATTTGTAATTTTTTTAAATCATTTTTTAAAGACATTTTTCGTCATTTTTATGTCATTTGCATTTTTTTTAGGTCATTTTTTGATAAAACCTAATCATACATAGTACGCGCCGCGTAAATATAAATATATAATATGCGAGCGAGCGCCGCGTAACATTAATCACACCAAAAAACACTTCGTTATAACTCCGTGTAAAAAAAAAGCTAAGTTAAAAAAAAAAAAAATTACTAATGATTAAATCTTTAAAAGACGTGATATAATATGGAAATTAAGTAAAATGCCATTTTATAATATTACAAATACCTATGATGACAAATACGATAAATTGTAATGTTAAATACTTAGTCAACATATTATGTTTAACTATTTGGCAGGACGTAGAAGTATACTTAAATAAATACAATTAAGTAACCACTACAGTATTTACAGTTATTAATAATGTATCAACAATATGTTGACTAAGTATTTAACATTACAATTGATCTTATTTGTCATCATAGGTATTTGTAACATTATAAAATGGCATTTTACTTAATTTCCATATATAGGTATCACGTCTTTTAAAGATTTAATCATTACTAAATTTTTTTTTTTTAACATAGCTTTTTTTACACGGAGTTATTACGAAGTGTATTTGGTGTGATATCAACTATTTTTAATGTTGATGTGTTAATTATCTGGTATTCTATAATAATAATAATAATAATAATAATAATCTTTAATAACCGCTGGCCTCCTAAAATAGTAATATAGAAGGAAATAATAATAAAAGTATAAACACGTCGCGAACAATCGAATGCAAGTCACTAAATGGTTTGTTTTTGCAATTGTGAGTTGTCACCATAGAGTAAGAATATCGTCCGTGCGTCGTTGTAGTACATCGTCGCTGCCGCCGCCGCCCCTATGAGAGTAGTGGGAATGGATAAGCGGATAAGGTTAGGTAAAAATATTCATCAGGTGGTTAAATTCAATAAAAACTTTAAATAAAATTACATAACATTAATGAATTTAGAAAATAAACTGTGCCAGAGTGAAGTGGTTATATTTAATTTAATTTAAATTTTAAAATGGATTACATTTTAGTATTTGGTGGCACGCATACAACTGTTTTTTACTCGTCTGCAACACACTGACGTTATAGATATAGGTATTAGGTACCACCGATAACCTCAATTTAGTTTCTTCCATTTATGTTTTAGTTGCTACTTGTTTAATCACTGTACCGCCGAAGCAGCCACCGTTGTTTCAGAGGACACATATTTCATTTTTCACGGATCCCGCTGAGTGGTTGATTTGTATATCCTGACGCTGGTCAGTGTCATTATGCAAATCTTCGATAACATGTCTTCAAGGTCAGTAAATTTTAATATTAAAAAATAGAATAATAAATCACGAATAGCATTTGTGATATACGATGGATAAATTATATTCCGATCGCAAACCTCAACTGTCAATTGTTAAATGTTTATATTTTACACTTGCTTGAAATTTGAATGCGTTATGCCCGAATCAGAATTTAGAATATGTTACCACCAACCTGTTTTCGCGCATCCGTGAACAAGTAAAAAAATATATATATAAATATATTTTTTGGAAAACATTCGTTACTTTTGTTTGTATTTCAAACGGCGATTCTCAATTATATCGGAATAGTTTCCTATAGATCAGCTCTTGTTAGTTTAATGCCCAATATGCTTAAATATAATAATATGATTGTAAGTCGATATAATATAATATCAAATAGAAATATTAGTTCTAATATACAGGTTATCTAACTCATTTATAGTACCATTCATTATATAATTTTTACATGTAGGTACATAATTAAAACAGATAGAGAGTAGAGACCTACCTATATTATTTTATTCAAATCATTTTCGTTGTAGATCCTCATAACTTTGGTATTTTCATCTTTCCTTACTAATATATCAATTTTGTCAGATGATTATTAATATACATTTTCGGTGTTGGCCAGTTGTCTAGATACTGATTAGCTGCCCATTTATCTTTTCGCTTCTGTGACCAACCGTTTTCTACCATTATTATCTGACAGCCAAGCAATTATTTTCATATCGGTTTTATGTTCAGTTGTTATCTTATAATCTATATGCTTTCAATACATCACATTCTATTTTAAATTTTTCAGTTATTCCTTTAGCTATATACTAGCAATCTTCATTCCACATTATAGGTAATGTCCAATAATTTAAACTGCATTTTCAAATGACTTCTGGTCCAACTCTTCAATTTTTGCTTTCAATTGAAAATTTTTCATAATTTTCAAATAATTTCAAGTTTTGATCTCTAAGTTCTTTCATCTTATTAAGTATTGTCCCCACTAGTATATTAAACTGGTCAAATTATTATATAACCCTATCTTGACATGTTCTACAATTCATTTTCATTTTCTAGTAATAAAAGCACTATAAAACGATTTTAGATAAGTGAGCGAAAACACTCAATTAGTATTAAATAAAAAGATGTCTGAAATTAGATAGATATTTTAAATATAAGTATAGTAATAATGCTTATTGGTTTAATTGGTTAAGTGTATAAAAACAAATAGTTTAGTTACTATGCAGACAAAGTTAAAAATAATGGCCTATGGATAACAGATTACTAAAAGTTTTTTGGTGTCATCTGCAAGATACATTTTTAAACTAATGATACATCTATTTTGTTATATTATTATTAACATATTAATGTATTTTTATTCCAGTGTAAAAGAAATGCTTGAATGTGACCCTAAACGTAAAATATCTAATTCAAATGTCACAAGTTTTGCATCAAAAGGAGCCAAAAAGTTTAAACTAGATAAACCTGATAAGGACAATAGTATCTTGTTTGATAGAACAGTTTGTGTTGTACCAGCTAATATACCTCTAGAAAGGAATTTCCCTCGGAATTTCCAGTATCCTACTATTGAGAGTGGACAAACTGTATATGCAATGCAGTTAACTATAAAAGGTTCATGTTATGATCCTAATTCTAAATATGATGATGAATTTTATGCTGGTATAGCAGCTGAACCTCCAAATATGCTTAATAACTTTCGGTAAGGTTAATTATATAATGACAATATAGCAATAGTTTTCAATACTAATAATTATTCTTTTTTTAGATACTTGATTTTTTTTTATGATAGTAAAGTTCAATATCGACAACACCAAGGTATTCGTTTAATTGCACGTTGGAGAAGTATACATGTTGTATAGATGAAGTAGAGAATTCCTGGTATTTTATAAAAAGTTATTTGGAAAATTATCCAAACCGTCAAATGTTGACCAATCAACATTCAGTACTAGCAGTCCAACTTCAACAATGTTATTAGGTAATGAATATTAAGAATATGAATATTATGAATATTCAGTACTGCTAACCCATTTTGTCTGTCTTCTGTCATAGAAGATCTCATATTATTTTTCAACCACCGTAGGGAAGAAAATGATCTTTCTGCTGTTGCTGATGTAATGGTAATTGTTGCAAAAATTTTAATATCTGGATAAAATAAATCACAATATACCAATGTATCAATAGCAGTTTTGGGCTTTGGATTTTCTATATTGGTCCATTTCATCTTCCAGAGTACACGCGATACGAAAAAATAAAGTCTAAACCTTCAAAATCAGTGCGTGAATACTTTGGAAACAACGAGTGTGTATATATTATGGATGCCAAAATTAGAGGCAATATTGGACGTTATTTCAATCATTCGTGTTCTCCAAATATATTTGTCCAAAATGTATTCGTTGATATGCATGACTTACAGTTCCCATGGGTATCGTTATTTGCACACAAAAACATACTGGTGGGAACAGAACAGACGGGTTCCACAAAAATAATATGCAATTGTCAGTCTCGAAAATGTAGAGGGAGATTACTTTAAATATGTATACGTAATAATAAATTGAATAAATCAACAAGTTAATTATATTTTATTTATTATTCTCATGAAATTATTATAATTTCTACTAATTTAATTTTAATGAGACAAAGATTTAAGAGGACACTAACCTAACTTAAAAGTTTGATAACAGGTCAATTCACTCTTAATATCAAAACTAACAGCACACTAACTAGTGAATGAAAATTTGATATATTGTACATGTGTAAGACAGGGACAACAAATGCATGGGTAGCGTCCTCTTAAATTAAAGTATCAAATCTACAACAACAAGCATCAAGAGGACCAAAGCGATTATAAGTTTTTATCAAAATTCTTTAAGAAATTATCAAAATAATTAAATAATTTAACATCAATATTTGGACGCAATATAATATTCAATGCATTCAAAACCATTAAATGATTATACACTTTAACATTAAGTAAATTTTTCAAAGCAAGTGGTCCGTTATAAAGTAAGAACTGACGAAGCTCGGTAGTCTTCAATGACCAACAACTTTACTTAGTCTTGGTTTTCGTACAAAATCACTAGTTATTGAAGATTTGAGAAACATTAATTTTGTACTAATTTTTTAGATTATCCTACTTGGTATAGTAGGATACAGTCAAAGAACCTTATGATCTCCGTGTGTTATTTCTCTAGAATTACTATATTAAAATGGGAAACAAGTACTTCCGACATGTTTACCCTCTGCAAGATACCTGGTGCAAGAAAATTAACCAGTATGACTTGATTTTCACAGTAAATGACTTCGGAGCATCAGCACAAATTGCATGTATAGAAACTGTTCTTATTATAATATCGGAATAAATACAATTTCTAACTAAATCTTCTGCTTTGTCTATAATTTTTTTTTAAAAATCATTGATATGCTGGTTTAGAGTAGAAGTAGAAGATGGAACATATGAGCATTATTCGTAACAAGATCCGATTCATTTAATGGTTTAATTGATTTTAAAATAGTTGCTCGATTATTAAGAAATGTTAGTTCTTCTTGAATTTCTTTGTACCACTAAATTTATTAATATCATGATATAATAATAGGTATAATGCACACATTGTGATACGCATTCTCCTCGCCCGCTGACCATCACTCAGACAAAAAATGGCGCTGGTCTTTCGCCGTTTTTAAATTTCTCATTATGATAATAATATTATTAATATCTAAACCAATAAAAAGTATATTTTAAATGAAAATTAATATCAAATTGTAAAAAAAAAAAAAATGGTTTAATTAATATTTTATTTTTGTAACAAATAAATGTAACTAGATACCACATGGAAGACTACCATGTTAGTATACTACTACCTATATTAATATTTTAATAATAAGTTTAATTTCAAATTTTAGAAGTTTTACTAAGTATTTATATTATCTACATGGCAGAATTTAAAATTGTAATAGTTTAAAACACTAAAAATATATAACTACATATTTGTGTTTACAATATGGTTTAATGCAGTCAACTAGTAAATTTCATATTATAGGTAAGATACTTTAGTAATTACTAATTACTATGACATACCTTATTTTAATATGGTATGAATAATATAAGAAATTATATTATATAGAAAAATTAATTATTTAAAACATGACAATAATAAATGATTGCATTTACCTATGTACCTATTGTAGGTAATAACAATTTAAATAAATAAAATATGAGATTACTAGCAGTAATGCCCCCTTGTACAATTTACCATGAAGGAAAAGCAAAATATTTTAAAACTCTTGTAAAGAAGACAAGGAAAGATAAATAAAGATAATAACACGAAGACCTAACAGAAAAAAAATCATACTATTTAAACGTTTGATAAAATTAGTTAAAAATGTATGATTAGTAAATAATTTAATCAAAAAATATTGATACATAAAAAATTCTAAATACTTGCCTTAGATAAATGTTTTTTCCATGAAAATTATTCTTACAATCATTACACAAATTGGCTATTTTAATTCATCCAAACAATTTAAATTTTTTATTTTCAGTATTAAAAATAAAAATATTTTTTTATATATTATAAGTGTAACGCAAGTGAATATAAATTATATGTATAAAAAAAAAATGTAAAATATTAATTAGAATAAAAGTTATTTTATCTGTCAGATCTTCCTATTACACTCTGTATAACAATACAGCTATATTTTTTTTTTTTTTTTTTTATTCATGGTACAGCATCAACTATTAGGTTATTAGCTTGCAACAAAATTGGTAGTTAGTACATAATAGAGTATAGTTTTACAATAAATTCTTAAATTAAATTATACATGTTAATTTGTTTTAAAAATATGATTATTTTGTTGGTGTTGTCATGTGTAGGGCTGAGGGCTTCAAAGAGGTTGTCGGGCATTTTTAGATTTTTTCTGGTATCTATATGGATGCGGCAGTGGATGAGGAGGTGTTTGACTGTGAGAAGTTCTCCACAGGTTAGGCACATTGCTGGTTCTTCTCTGCGCATAAGATGACCATGGGACATCTTTGAGTGACCTATACGTAATCTATTGATAACTACTTCATCTTTACGATTTGATGTATGGGGTTTAGGCCAGTATTCGGTAGTATTTTTTATTTCTCTCAGTTTGTTATTGGGTGTACGACGCCATTCAGATTCCCATAGATTGGTACAATAGGTGTTGACATTTCTATGGATGTCGATGAGTGAGGAGTACGTGCGTATTTCAGTCAGAGGGTTATTTACTGCTTCACGAGCTGCTTTGTCAGCTTTCTCGTTGCCATCAATTCCGCTGTGGCCAGGTGTCCATATGAACCGTATGTTTTTGTTGGCATTTTCAATGATGTTGCTTATTTTGATTGCTAGGATGCTTGAGTGTAAATTGTATTTCAGATTGTTTAGAGCGCTGAGCGAATCTGTACAAATGTTAATGGTGGAATCGGGTAGTTGAATGGCTAGGTGGACTCCTTCCAGGAGTGCAAAGTATTCCGCCGTATATATACTGTTATGGTCTGGTAATTTGTACGATATGGATTGCTCTCCGTTTATGATAGCGATCGTAACACCTGAGTTTGTTTTTGAGGCATCTGTATAGATTTGTGGTTCAGATGGAAAAGAGTCCATGATTTCATTGAATAAATTTTTATATATAACATTTAACGTTTCTTTTTTACTTTGATCCGCTAGGCTGGTGTCCACAAGAAATGTTGGAACCCTCCAAGGGGGCACCACACTGCATTCTCGTTTGATAATTAAATTTGGATCAATATTGGTGTGTGACATTTCATATAACATCCTTTGAAAATATTGATACTTAAAAAATTCTATAAAATAAACTACTTGCCTTGGATAAATTTTTTTTCGATGAAAATTATTCTTACAATCATTACACAAATTGGCTATTTTAATTTATCCAAAAAATTAAAATTAACATTTTTTATTTTCAGTATTAAAAATAAAAATATTTTTTTTTTATTTTATAAGTGTAACGCAAGTGAATATAAATTATATATATATATAAAAAAATGTAAAATATTAATTAGAACAAAAGTTATATCATTCGTCAGATCTTCCTATTACACTCTGTATAACAGTATAGCTATATTATAAACTATAAAGTGAAATAACGGTTTTTGGCGTTTAGCTAATATAAGCCAGTGGCCAGGTTAGTTATGACTAGGGCAGAGGACTTGTAGCTCTAAAAAGTCACCAAATATGCATTTTAAAGTGGATATTTTTGAATAAAAAATAAGAATTTTTCTGTTGGTACTTATTATTTTGATGAAAAAATTTTATTTACAACTTTATTTAACAACTTACAATTAATTATTTGAATTATTTGGGTTTATTTTATGGGTTTTCTTAACTGGATACTTCTTCAAAACTTTCAAATTTCAACTTTCAACTTCTTTGACTACTAAAAAAACAATTGACAAAATATTTTAGTTTCAAATATTTAAAATTGATACAAATTTTTACCTTGGAAGTTGCATTGGACAATACGGTGTTTTTACAAATTGTTAAACGTAAAACTTTTCCTATTGTTGGATAACAGGACTTTAAATGAAAAAGAACGTTCCACATCAACGGAATTTATAGGAGCATATTTAAAGTATGCTAAATCGTCAAGGCTCAAGTTTTCAGGTATTCTGACCATGACAAAAATATTGGTAAACCTATAAATTATTTAAAATATGCATCTAAAAGTATAAAATGGAAAAAATTTGCCCTAAAAACCAAAAAAAAGCAAAATAAGCCCTAAAAACCATAAAAAAACGCAAAATATGCATTTATATGCACAATAAAATTTCAAAACTAGCTTTATGGTACCATGAAACGCATTTATTTCGCACTCTGCTATTTTTGTGACTGCAAAAAAATATGCAAATGCTACAAGTCTTCTGCCCTAGTTATGACTATAGATAAAACGGATACGATACTTTATTACCAACTAATTTATTAGTAACTAGTTATCTATGTAACAAAACAAAACATTTTAGTTTGTCTTAGGTACCTATGACAAATGGCAATAATTAATAATGACCAACAAATTTTGAAAGTACGCCTAGGCATTAGAAATTAAATAAAACTACAAGAGCAACTCATATAAAATATACATTTATTACCTACTTATTCTTATTTAATTTATTAGGTACCTACTATTTGGTTAAGTGATTTTAATGTTGATAGGTAAATACTTTTGCATGACTAAAGAAATAAAGTTAAATATAATAACCACTGATGGCGATAACCGGTGGCCATAGACACTAACAGAAAGTAGACACAAATTCAAAAAATAAAAACATGCAAATGCAACAACTTCCGAGCCCTAATTATCAGTATTTGTATGAGGTTTTTTTATAATAATTTAGTTATTAAGTGAGATATTATAAGCACTTTGAATTTACGGTATTATATACCGTGTGTCCGCGGAAACAGTTAAAGGTAGGTATAATTTTAAAAAATTTACTTAATTAGATTTTTTTTAACTGTAGGTACGTATATTTTCCTTCTAAACACCATGATTGCACATAATGAATAATAATAAAATAAAATATTAATTCATAAAAAGTAATTAATTGATAACTTCAATCATAACAATTTTGATTGTATCATGGTGTTTAGAAGGCAAAAGTACGTACAATTAGAAATATTTACAATTTACAGGAATAGTTTATGGTACACAGATCCGTGGGAGGATATGCCTCTCACATCCCTTTATACTATAGTAAACTGTATTGCAATAATTTGTAATTTGTATGATTGTTAAGATGACGCTACATCCGCATGTGTTGTCTCCATCTTACAAGTGTAAAACATAGCAAAAACTGTTTTGCTATGAATCAGCACCACTCAGGATGTAGTCCAAGATAAGCAACCAAATATCCTCACTATAAATTGGAGAACATTTACTGTGCAGTGTTATTTTTATTTCTTTGATAGAAGTTTTACGCAAAATCGGTTTTCGACAAAATCGATTTTGGTTTTTGGTGTAACTCTAAAACAAATGAACGTATATACATGACATTTTCACTGGTTGTTTATATTCTTATTCTCTATACATGATAGAATTTTCAAAATGTTATGAACTGTTTATAGACATTTTCAGTTTCCAATTATTTTCATTTTCTATACACCTTACAATTTTCAAAATATTTTGACTTTTTGAGCTTTTTACGGACATTGTCAATTTTCAATCCTTTTAGTTTTTTTTCTATGAATGTCAATAAAATTTTATTTGTTGGGTTAAAAAGGTTGAAAATATAATACAAGGCTCTTACTTACTATATTGTTACAATGACGTTTGAAAAATATTAAAAATCCATACTTACAATTTTATATTATAAGCATTTAAAATTTAAATCTTCACAAGACACGTCACACGTAGGTACAAATCACGAAAATGTGCGAATCATCTTGAGTTAGAAATTCATAAAAAAAAATTTACTTTTAAAATCTAAGATTTTAAAAATGTAATACATGCTTCCTTAGTTTTAAGTGAGATGAGCATTTTTAATTTACATTTATTATACACGCTATAAAAAACGTGGGTAAAAAAGTGTGAAAATGTAATACGAGGCTCCAGTTACAATAGCAGTTGAAAAATATTAAAAATTCATTAAAACAATTTTTATTTATAGGCATTTAAAGTACCAATTTTTTTTAAATGATATCTAATTTGAAATTTAATAATTATTTTGTTGTTAAAATGTATGAAATATTCAACTTTTATAGCTAGGGATTGAAATTTTAAAATAAAGTTTCACGTAAAAAGGTCATGTATCTATAAATTACTTAATTCACAATAATACAATCAAATATACTTAGTAATATCATAGGTTGGCCGTCTTCGCTCAGAATCGTTTTACTTACACGATGATATTATATCATTGAATTCAAATTTAACACCATCCATCCATTATAGTGGGTCACTTGTAATCTACTGTACAGCACAGTGACACCCACTTGCCCACATTTTTACTTTTACTATTTCAGATTTCGTCAAACCACCCATAGACCATAAAAATAACTATTTGTTTATGTAATATTCATTATATTTAGTGAGCAATTTAGTAATGAGATTTAGGTAATTTAAAAAAAAAATGTATACTACAAATTAAAAAAACAAATTTTCATGGCAAAACATTTATTTTTTTTTAGAATTTTGTAAATACAACATACAAGTTATGTAATATATGTGTTGAATATTATTTAATAATGTGAAAAATCACGCCATATCATGCGATATAATTATTAGCGAATCTGATATTGTTAAACAGTGGCGTGAGACTTAGGTCAATAGGTCACTTGTATATAAGGCCGACTCTTAGCATACTGTAGGCCGGTACTTCCTACATTATAATATTACTTATGTGTACGTCATTCGTTTATTAAATGTTACTTATTACTAAAAGCAGTGTAGTCATTTTTATCCAGATCGATCTACAAACATACTCATAAACTCAACAATATGTATAATTATTACAGATCTTATCATAAAATAAAATATAATTTCTATTTTATTGATAGTTTATATACCATATATTATACCTATCAAAATAAATATATCACTTGCTGCATGGTGAGAATTACACCATGAATTAGGCCAGGATTGCGCCATCCAACCTCTATTTTTTTTTTGTTTTAAAATTTTTTCAACACCAAAGTCGTACTTTTTACCAAAACAATATTTGGTTTTTATACTTAAGTCAATTTTTTTCTAAAAAAATGCATCGTTGCAGTATAAGTATAAAAACATTTATCGGTCCCCTGTGTGGGCTGTGCTGGAAAGAGTTAAAAACAGCAAGGGCTATAATAGCTATTATAGCGACGTTATACAGCGACGCACACACTTACTCGCGTTTCGCGTAAGTTCTGTACAAAAATAAATTAAATATCCCAAAATGTTGTTTATCTAATGCATCTAATATATGTATAATATAGTATAATATATTTTAAATTAAAGTAAACGAATAAAATTCATAATAGTAGGTACCAATAAAAAGTAAACAAATAGGTATTTTTTAATTTCTGAAATTACAAGTGAGGCTCCTCCCAAAACAGCCACTGTACCTACCTAACCTAACCTATTAAGCACGTTTTTTTATAATCATTTGAAGTAAAAAAAATTCAAAATATATACCTACAAATAAATAGTTTTTGATTAAACAATTTAATTGACTATACTTTACTTTAGCAAACCTGTAATTCCCTAAACCAATACAAAAACTAGTACCTATGAAATAAGAAAGAATAGAAAAATGTATATTTTAGTAAGTAGGTATTTAAAAAAATTTGTATATACATACCAGTGGCGTATTTATAGGGGGACCTCCCCCCCACCATTTACTCGTGTCTCGTACATGTTTAATGTTGTGTTTCTACATGATAAAGAAAAACAAATTTTATCATACGATACAAAGAATTTTGTAGAAAATTTTCGAAGCTTCAGTTATCAACATTTTCAATAAATATCGTGATTTTTTTGTTATCAGTTTTGTACCAAAAATGGTTGAAAAATACTGAGTTCATTTTTTAATTCAAATATTTTCTAGTTTTGTACATGGCCAGTTTCTACAGCCACTCCAGAGAGCTCTTTTTCAACCTTTTTAAGGTTGAAAAGTTATCTAAGATCAACTATGAATGAATAGTTATGTATTTTAGGAAATATTTGTATAAAAGTTATAACTTATATTATAGTGGCGGCTATCCTAGAGTAGAGGTGTGCGCCCACTACACCTTTAATTAGAGGTGAGTGGAGTGGGTTATCTATGTAATTGTTTGTATGTGAATAATACAGAATTATACTTTGGAATATTTTAATAGTATATTTTATAGTAACTGTATTTATAGAATGTAGATTGCAAGATTGTAGGTACTAGATGTCTAGATGTGTTATTTATTAATTTAAATATTAATTTGAAAAAAAAAATTAAGGAAAACCGGGGATTTTTACGCAGGGTAGAACACGATTGAGAACGGTACCTTTTTTAATATCAAGATTGAGAACGTTTTTACCTACCAACTTTTATGCGACGTTGCTGCAGTAATTAAAAATACAAAATAGAAATAAAATATACAGATATTATTTTTTTCTCCGCCAAGCTTGGACTATATGAAAACGGCAAGTTTCAATAATCACATTTAGAAATATTTCTTTGACTACTTCGTGAGCACCGATTTCGAAGTCCAAATTCAGCTTTTGAACGTTAAGAGCTGGACATATTTTCAAGAGATACTTCCACATTTTAATGTAAATTTGTTTTGGTTTGTTCGGTAAAAAAAAATAAGCAATAGGCACGTGAAAACCGTTTACATAATATGTGTGTAATGTATTGTTGGCGCCGACGTAACTCCTACGATATATGGCGGTTAGCCGCACGACGAGGCTGCATCCGAATTGCGTGCAGAAAAAAAGAACTATGTTTGACAACAACCGAAATACCGAATTGCGTGCGCGGTTTTTTCGAGACACAGCCGAATTGCGTGCGTGGTTTCTTCATGACAGAGCTGAATTGCGTGCGCATATTTTATTTAAAGACAACCGGTTTTCACCGAGCTGGATGTGTCGGCCGGAGAATCATTTATCTGTATTTAATATGATAGCTATATATGGGTATATGGGTATTATCAAGAAATTATGTTTTACCAAATTCTAAATTTCCACCGTCATTATGGGCTGAATTTTCTAACTCATTGCAGCGCACTACTAATTCATGCGAGTCATTCCATTCGAAACTAAACAGTATGTTTTACTCTGCGTATCCAAATATATTTCAATTTGTAGAAATCTTGAAAAATGTACAAACCGCTGTTTATGTCAAAATTCGTAGCTCAAATGTGACAAAAAAACGACGGGAGGTATTAGAAAAAGAAGATTATATTAATGACATTATGTATCAATTTCAAAATAAAATGTTAACTCGTTTGGAATTTATTGAAAAGTTGGCGTACAAAAATTTGCCAGTTGAGTAAACAAACCTATTTATTTTTATTTTTTATTTTTTCTTATTTTTATAATATTTTTACTGTAATTTCAAATTACATTTTTATTGTATTATCACTTGAATTAATATTGTTTTAATAATTTGTATTCGAAGAGTAAATGTATTCTTTAATTATTTAGTGTAAATAAATCTGTATCTCGCACGCAACTCTGCTCTGTCACAAAAAAACCGCGCACGCAACTCAACCCTGTTATGAAAAAACCACGCACGCAATTCGACCCAGAAAACGATTTTCGCACGCAACTCGGAACCGCCGCACGACGACTCGCGTCGGTATGGGAGTGAGGTGACACTGGTCTTTTGATATTAAATTCTAACACAAAGTTTGATTGTTAAATGATAGTGTATGATATATGGAATTGAATTAATAATAATGTACATAAATAAATATTGCACAGAGTCGCGACCGTCTTTGACGGTCAGTGAATAATAATAATAATAATTACGATCATAAACAATAATGATATGCCTTTATGACAATTGCAAAATACAAAACAATAATAATTGATAACGATACCACGGCGACGGGAGCCGGAAAAAAAGTCCGACAAGAAAAATTATTATACGGAAAAAAAGTCCTGTTTAATTTAAAAAAAAATAAAATTACTAAATGTATAATATATAATATAAATTTAATTTAAAACTATAAATGATTAAAATTTAAAACTAATATTTATTTCGTTTTCGAATGCAATGGCCAATATTAATTAAAGATTCTTCCACCGATATTTCGTCAATGGCCACTCTAGAACATAAGTTTTTTAAACATTCGCCGGTACGTTTTTTTGGTGTTGGAATCCCTTCACCTAATTCTTGTAACGCTATTTTAGCTCTATCTACTCCTAACTCTTCACGCATTTTAGAAATTAACTTCCATTCATATTTTATCTTATAATACAGATTAATTGTGCTATCTTTATTGCCTTTTAATGTACACGAGTTTTCTATCATATATTCTAGTATATTTTTTCTATCTACCTTACCTTAATACCTTCTATTTCTGTAGATTGTATAACGACGTGAAATTTTAATTCTTTATAAATTTAAATTATTATATTAGATCATATCAATCATATATATTATTAATTTTGAATTAATTAAATAAGTTTCAATATTTTTTATGAAACTATAAATCAAACCGGACTTTTTTTCCGTGTACTTTTTTTCCCCGGACTTTTTTTCCGGGATTCCACGGCGACGATGGCAGTGATAACTGATAGTCGTTGATGTGTTACGATGATGACAACGTCGGCGGCGGCAGCAGATGACGGTGACCCCAGCTGCTGACGGCGGCGGCACAATGACGTCACGGCTGCGGCGGCGACGAGTACTTATTTAATTTTTAACGGATCACGTTCAAAATTTTAGTACTATCAAACCGACACGGTATACGCACTCGAATATTTATTGGCATAGGCCCACTCAACAACGATTACAGATTATTATGTACCAATGTACAGCCGAATCAAATCGTCCGAACGGCGATCGGAACACGACGAAAAATAACAACGCACAATATTATATCGACTCGAACGATGTAAGTACTTACAAACGCACCACGTGGAATCAACACGAAATGCCACGGCAGTCACAAGTGTAACGCAAAACGCACAGGTTGTTGTACATCGGCACCGTGGAACGCAGACTGACTGGCGTCGCGGAGACGACGTCCGAGCCGTCCAGATTATGGAGTCTAAAGTTCGGGAATCGCCGTGTTATCGTGCGGTATCACGCGCACCGGTGGTGACATCCAAATATGAAAAGGCGGCAGTTTAAACATGTATATAACCGTAAAAAAAATTTTGGTGCAAAATTATAAGTACCATCTCCGAATAATTCGGTTTGTTTCGACATAAAATTAAAATGTTGGCTTGTTGTTATAAGTAGGATAAAAAAGAGAGTTCTGGAACCCCAGCCTGCTGGCTCAGCCCTATACCTGATGGCTCAACCCGCGAAACCCGTTGCTCAACCCATATACATCTATACACCTCTGCTCAACCCATGGGTTGAGCAGATCTATCACATACGTACACGACATTCCCCCCGCTACCCCGCTCTTCAGATACCCCCACCATCAATCACGCACTTGTACGATAATCCCCCCGCCACTCTTCCCTATCAATTAGCCGCGGAAAATAATTTAAAAATTTTTTTGCCGAACCGGGATTCGAACTCGAACAGGTCGCTTTCCATACGACAACCACACCAGTGCGCAACTTACTCGCTTATGATTAAAATGTAAATTCTATCTCATTTAACTGGTGTTTACGACAATCGTTCACATACGTACGAGATGTATAATTTCCCCCACCACCACAACCACAACCACTACACCTTACAAAAGGCCGCCGCGAACGCGCGCGAGCCCGCCACCGCGTTATCATACCTATGTTATCAGTTATCACATCTATAAATACTTACATACGCACTTACGTACAAACACACATACATACATATATACACGTTATACATCTCAAACAAACACACATTCAAATATATTATAATATAGTCTACATATAATATACATAGGTACTTACATATATATAAACAATTATACACACATCATTATCACAGTGACTTGAACATATAATATTCCACTGATATTTCTAACAATAAACATTCTATAATTTCCCCCCACCACCACCACCACCAACACCACCAACGCTACACCTTACAAAGGGCCGCCGCGAACGCGCACGAGCCCGCCACCGCGTTATTATATCTATGTTATCAGTTATCACATCTATAAATACCTACTTACATACGCACTTATGTACAAACACACATACACATACATACATACATATATATATATATATATTCATACATACATACATACATATATACATACATACATACACACACGTTATACCTCTCAAACAAACACACATTCAAATATATTATAATATAGTCTACATATAATATACATAGGTATTTACATATATCTAAACAATTATACACACATCATTATCACAAACCCCTGAACATATTATTATACAATTTATACACTTATTACTTACATATCAATAAAACGCATCATATAAATATGATATAACCATACACATACAAACTATAATATACTATTAAACATTATACAGTACTCTTCAGTTTTCATTCTGAACTTATATATACATACATACAAACACACATACACATACATGCATACATACACACTTACATACATACATACATAAATACATACATACATACATACCCACATACACATACATACATACATACATACATATATACGAACATACGTTATGCTCATAATATAATATAAGGTACCTACAACATCACACATACCTATATACAAATATTATACCATAATATTATATACTTATTACTTACATATCAATAAAACGCATAGGTATATTTATTCATATAAATATGATATAACCATACACATACAAACTATAATATGGTATTACACACTATACAGTACTCATCAGTTTTCATTCTGAACTTATATAATAATATTTACAACACACACAAGCTCAACATATATATTATATACCTTATCATACATAGGTACACGCATGCATGCATAGATACATACATTCATATCACATCACATCACATACACACACACACACACACGATTCCAGTATTCCATATAGTATACAAACAAGCCACCCAGTCCTTCGTTATACATGAGAATAAATCTCAAACACACACAGACATAAACTTGTAAAAATATTTATTTTCAAAATATACACGTCGGAATATAGGTACATTCGCTTGCATTCACACATTCCTCTCCCCGACAACATACGGAAATATTAATTATAATATATATATATATGTATATATGGTCAATCGTTTAATCGTTTACAGATGATGATGAGTTTCATTCACACATTTCTCTAGCACAACACACTTACACTCATATACCCATAGGATAGTTCATACATATTTAGATACTTACATAGTCGCATATTATATGCATACATACACACATTCATCAGGTATCACAAACACCCAAACATATTATAATATATATGTATATGCAGTATTCATTTATATTTAGTTTATGTACATATATTCACACATACAACATCACAAACACACACACAACCAAACATATTATACAGCTTAGGTACATATCAATATATTAAGACACAAAAGTCATACTTACAAAAAACATAGTCGCAATTACGTAGATGCATTTAAACATTCCAATCCATCCACCCTAGAAAGTATTTTCACCCCCGCCATCCCTCGTCAATTACGACTACAAAATTGTGATTCCTATTAAAATACATAGATCTAACTATTTTATACAGCTCAAAGGATTACTCGACAACATACACAAAATTATATATTTATGACACACAATATTATGAATTTGTGTAACTAGTAGGTATACTGACTAAGGAGAATAGACGATATCGACTCTGAGGGTCTTGGACGTCGTCTTTGAGTATATAGTTTGGTCACTAAATGCAAAAATTATAGTATCCTATTTCGACTTCACCGTTTATATACCTGCTACATTTATTTTAATGTTTGAAATAATACAACATTTAATCTAATATATTTGAATTAAACACAAATATGCTTATACTTACTTTTCATTTTAATATTTTAATTTTTGTGTAAAATAAAAACAACCGTGATATTTAAAAACAAGTTGTAACAATTATAAATATAATAATATAACATATTTATATGTTTCATAACACTTATGTATATAATACGAACTCTACCTTATGTACGATTAACTGCTGATCGATACATTAATATTAAAACACACACACATAATTGCAAGGGCTATGACCAACACACACCATGGATTAGTAAAGCAGTTCACTATATACCTCATATCTCAATACACACTACGACTATGTATGACTACGATACAGTCACATATTATAATAGAATATAGCTTAGGAATATTATATTTGCGAGTATTATTATTATTTGTCAGTGCTTAGTAGACAATAAACCATAATTATAACTGAAATGGAATCCTAGTAATTTAAATATATTATTTAAGATTCTGATATTTACATATCTGCCCCTAACCTATTTATATCTATAGGATCCTACGATTCTCCCTGAATATATTATATTTAACTGCTCGTCCCCCCGATCATGATACAAAGTTTTTTTATTTATTGGTAATAATGCTACATAAGGTTACACCACAGCCGTCTCAATCAACATTCGCCAAACACCCCGCACCAGCACCTACGCAATGTGAGACGTAGATTATTCTAATATTTATAGGAAATTAAATAGTTTATATGAAACAAAAAGACACGATATATAAAAAGTATTTTCAATTATTAAAATAATATTAAGGTTTACAATAAATATTTACAAGGTTCTTACTTATCCATTAAATGGATTATAAAATTGTATCATTATCTGAGTAACATATATTTCTCGGTATTTCGTCATCTTCTAGGTAATAATATATAAAAACGTATATGATGCCTCATCCATATTATATATCCAACGGTATATTAATTTTCATATCTCCTTTATACTTTCGAACCAACGGATACATTATGTATCAAACAACGTCTTGATCAATTGTTATGTAATACATCTGAGAAAAACAACATTCATCAAGACTAGTCATGCATCTACATGTTTGTTTGCTAATAAAACCTTAACTATTGTTAATCAACAATATTGATATATTTTAAGAACGAATGAGAAAAACATACATGTAAAAGCCATTATCACTTGTGTAATATTTATTTTTTACATTATGTATCACACCTACCATATTATTATTACACAATATATACCCCTCTTGATCACTAATCCTTAATCATTACCTATCACTTATTCAGTATTCTTGATCCCTTGATCCTCTGATCTCGTGTTCTATATTTTTCATACCTGTGCATGAGAAAACACATACACGAACGCGCATACAACAACTTACATATTATCAATAACCTGACCGACATATATATATATATATATATTAATTCATGCATGTACACGGGAAAAACACAAAACATTACCAGTCACAGTCACCACCAACGAAACACTCTCAAAAACATATTTTTTCACGCTTACATATGAGAAAACGCATGTGTGCTTGCACATCAACAACTTACATATCACTCAAGTGGCCGATGCGTATATTTTATCAGCACATACGTACAACAGTCATATCACTTGTATAATATTTTTATTTTACCGTCATACACACACAGGCATATAACACCACCGCCATATATTATTGTATAAGTTATAATATCGGAAAATTAAGAACTATTAACAATATCTCTCATTTCAGCAGATACTTTATGCGGTTTATTACCTAAATTTAGAAATATACAATAATTAACGGCACATCTGTAGTACCTATCTTACCAACATCTTTATCAATTTAACAATTAAAAATTTTCATATTATTAGTCATTTTCCATACAGGCTCATGCTACAATGTGCATACATGTGGGAACATACATACATTCCTGTTATTGTATGTTTATATACACAATACTATCAGGCTAACCTATCCTGAATAATATTACAGATACTTATATTTTTAATCAATCATACATACATTGAAATATTGTATGAGATTACATTAGACTAAAATCATAGCTTATATATACATACATGGATTATAGGTATATACGAGAAAAAATAAATCTCTTTAACTGTTATTATTGTTATTATTATTCGTCATGTGTAGTGAGAATTATAATATATATATATATATATATATAACAATAAGTAAAAAAAAAAATAATACTAAAAACTATTATCAACCCATCACTTAGTTCTATAGTTACCTACATGGATACGCGATACCTAGTATGATATTATGAAAACCCACATTAAATCATATATACATATTCGATATTACAAACGCCTAAACATATTTTATAGTTAACATAACTATATATACATATAAACATTCATATATATATATAGGTACACATCAATAAGTCATCTACATAATATAGGCATACACATATATTACTTACATAGTATGCACACACTTGTATACCTATATCCTTACATATTTGATATTCTTATATATTTAAACAGTATTCATACATACATACATACATACATAGACTCGATTATTTCAAATAATAATTCACATAAAATATTTTCGGTATATAATTTATTCAATACCTGGATTCTTTAACATATATTAATTATTATATATTTACATTAGATAGGTACATGAAATATATCACAACGTCGCCGTGGATACTGATGTAACGATATCCAATATACAACAATTAAATGCAATATAGTACCTGATCATATATTATAATTTACTCATTTTTTCGTTAAATACGTAGGTAGAATTTATGCAGAAACCTAAAAATATACTCAACAATGTGAATACACATTAAAATGTACTGATTTTGATAAAAAAAAAAAAAAAAAAAAAAAACATTGCTGTCTGTGTGTAAATACAGAAATCTTGCTAAAATAAGTAAAAATATCAAAATTTCAATAAAGCATATTATGGAAACATCACAATATTTTAGTAAAAAATGGGCAAAAATATCATAATTTCATTAAATAATATGTAATATTATAAAAAATATCATACCCATGTCTAGTTTATTACCATCAAAGGCATATATACAGTTTAGTTATTAAATGTATCTAAATGCATGACCATCACTATAACGAGTCATTATTACAAGTCTCAACATCCGAAACATATCGTTGCACTATAATATAATAGTTAATACATACATACATGCACACACATACACACGTACATACATTTGCATACATATTTACTTAAACAGCATTCGTGCATACATATAGACGCGATTGATTATTTCAAATAATAATTTATATAAAATACTTTCGATATATACCTATTTTATTTAATACCTGAATTCTTAAACATATATATTAATTATTATATATTTACAGTAGATACATGAAATATATCACAACGTCGCTGTGCATACTAATACTACAATTAAATGTAATATAATACCTACAAAATCATATTTAAATTCCATGGTATTCGATAATGAGAAAGATAATATTATATTATAGTTATTTTCATCACATATTAGCAAAAACAAAATAAAATGTACCTACGTCAAGCTGTGATAATCTTTCACTTATGATATCATATAGTAAACCATATATATTTCAATTATTTTTAACGCATATCTTACACAGATGGCCCAGCAAAATAATAGGAGTTAATTATTATTTATACAGTTATATCTATACTACATGGATGCTTATCACTGATACTTTTCATGTATTAGGTATTCTATATGCTTACTTTGTAAAATAATCATGGAATCGCTTGTATATTACCTTCACAAGCTTGGAAATATATATATGTATATTTTTTTCTAGTGAAAATTGATAAAAATACCTTAATTTCTCCCAAATTATTATATTAGGTATATTAATGTCGATAAAATCTTATACAAATATAATTTCTATGTCAAGGACATGTCTAAAATATCGAAAATCTCAATAATTACATATAACTATAGTCTGCAAATCATTCCATCAATCATATCGCATTAGATATATTTCAAGTTTTATGACTCATTCATTATATTATGTTAAAACATGTAAACATTTCATAAATTCAATAAAAATGTGTTCAATTATCATAATCTCACTGTAAAAATAGGTATATATAACTAATATATTACCTTTAAAAACCGGTATTTTCATAGATACTTTTGCTAAAAGTTATTATTTTTATTTAAACATCATAAAAACTGTATTCATAGAGCCTCACTCGTCAGCTATATAATATAATATACCTATACTCTCATTACAATCTTCACTGATTTTCATCATTATACCTGTCTTGAAATACACAAATCTATAACACGTCGATCAAGACCACTATATTTTTATGATTTTCCATCAATGTAACATAGAAATCATATATTTGTCTCCAATTATCGCTAAATACATGAGGGTATTTATGCTGAAACCATACCCGTTCATCTATTTACTTCACAAATAATGTAAAACACACGTATATTACCATCACAAGTTAGGATATATCTTGCCATCTCTAGTAGATATTAAATAATTAGTCATAGTTTGGTTTTATATAGGTATAAAATAATAATAATATAATATTATATTTTTATATTCGATCGTACATATACATACTGATCATAAATATAAACATATTTATACTCCAACACATATAGACACTATTCAGATCTTGATAAAACTATCTGAATAAGACGATACGTATATATTAAAAATCTCGCAAAAATGTATAATTTCAACAGTCTACAATGCTGATATAAATATAGTTTTTATTGTATTTGACTTTACTCTAAATAATTGATAGGGACACATATTTGTATAATAATATCATATTTTCAATGAAAATATATACAAACTTCATATTCGTATTAAAAAATCATATTAGATGCATCCACATGAGAAATATTATATTTCTGTAGTTCTCATAAACATCAGCATATTTATACCTCAAATATAAACTATTTTCATACTAAATCCATATACAAATATCGTAATTTTATTAAAAACACATATTATAATTATTATCATTATCATCATAAACCGTTATACATAATATGATGATTTCATACGTTAACTGTTTAACTCAAGATACATTAAAGATCATCCAATTCATAATTAACATTCGTACGGTTCGAATTCAGAAATCACAATCACTCGCATACGTGCACGACTATATTTCCCCCTCCACCCCTCCACTAGGTTAGGTTAGTTTCCTGTAGGTTAGACTAAAAAAAAAAAAACAAAAAAAATACAAAAATTAAATTAAAGGTCATGATCCATTATGACTCTTTACTTCATCCTACACTCTGTGAAGGATGAAGTAATCTTTAATCGTATTAAAGGTCAAGATCCATTATGACTCATTACTTCATCGTTCACCAGAGTGTAGATGAAGTAATCTTTAATTTAATTTTTGTATTTTTTTTGTTTTTTTTTTTTTAGTCTAACCTACAGGAAACTAACCTAACCTAGTGGAGGGGTGGAGGGGGGAAATATAGTCGTGCACGTATGCGAGTGATTGTGATTTCTGAATTCGAACCGTACGAATGTTAATTATGAATTGGATGATCTTTAATGTATCTTGAGTTAAACAGTTAACGTATGAAATCATCATATTATGTATAACGGTTTATGATGATAATGATAATAATTATAATATGTGTTTTTAATAAAATTACGATATTTGTATATGGATTTAGTATGAAAATAGTTTATATTTGAGGTATAAATATGCTGATGTTTATGAGAACTACAGAAATATAATATTTCTCATGTGGATGCATCTAATATGATTTTTTTAATACGAATATGAAGTTTGTATATATTTTCATTGAAAATATGATATTATTATACAAATATGTGTCCCTATCAATTATTTAGAGTAAAGTCAAATACAATAAAAACTATATTTATATCAGCATTGTAGACTGTTGAAATTATACATTTTTGCGAGATTTTTTAATATATACGTATCGTCTTATTCAGATAGTTTTATCAAGATCTGAATAGTGTCTATATGTGTTGGAGTATAAATATGTTTATATTTATGATCAGTATGTATATGTACGATCGAATATAAAAATATAATATTATATTATTATTATTTTATACCTATATAAAACCAAACTATGACTAATTATTTAATATCTACTAGAGATGGCAAGATATATCCTAACTTGTGATGGTAATATACGTGTGTTTTACATTATTTGTGAAGTAAATAGATGAACGGGTATGGTTTCAGCATAAATACCCTCATGTATTTAGCGATAATTGGAGACAAATATATGATTTCTATGTTACATTGATGGAAAATCATAAAAATATAGTGGTCTTGATCGACGTGTTATAGATTTGTGTATTTCAAGACAGGTATAATGATGAAAATCAGTGAAGATTGTAATGAGAGTATAGGTATATTATATTATATAGCTGACGAGTGAGGCTCTATGAATACAGTTTTTATGATGTTTAAATAAAAATAATAACTTTTAGCAAAAGTATCTATGAAAATACCGGTTTTTAAAGGTAATATATTAGTTATATATACCTATTTTTACAGTGAGATTATGATAATTGAACACATTTTTATTGAATTTATGAAATGTTTACATGTTTTAACATAATATAATGAATGAGTCATAAAACTTGAAATATATCTAATGCGATATGATTGATGGAATGATTTGCAGACTATAGTTATATGTAATTATTGAGATTTTCGATATTTTAGACATGTCCTTGACATAGAAATTATATTTGTATAAGATTTTATCGACATTAATATACCTAATATAATAATTTGGGAGAAATTAAGGTATTTTTATCAATTTTCACTAGAAAAAAATATACATATATATATTTCCAAGCTTGTGAAGGTAATATACAAGCGATTCCATGATTATTTTACAAAGTAAGCATATAGAATACCTAATACATGAAAAGTATCAGTGATAAGCATCCATGTAGTATAGATATAACTGTATAAATAATAATTAACTCCTATTATTTTGCTGGGCCATCTGTGTAAGATATGCGTTAAAAATAATTGAAATATATATGGTTTACTATATGATATCATAAGTGAAAGATTATCACAGCTTGACGTAGGTACATTTTATTTTGTTTTTGCTAATATGTGATGAAAATAACTATAATATAATATTATCTTTCTCATTATCGAATACCATGGAATTTAAATATGATTTTGTAGGTATTATATTACATTTAATTGTAGTATTAGTATGCACAGCGACGTTGTGATATATTTCATGTATCTACTGTAAATATATAATAATTAATATATATGTTTAAGAATTCAGGTATTAAATAAAATAGGTATATATCGAAAGTATTTTATATAAATTATTATTTGAAATAATCAATCGCGTCTATATGTATGCACGAATGCTGTTTAAGTAAATATGTATGCAAATGTATGTACGTGTGTATGTGGTGTGCATGTATGTATGTATTAACTATTATATTATAGTGCAACGATATGTTTCGGATGTTGAGACTTGTAATAATGACTCGTTATAGTGATGGTCATGCATTTAGATACATTTAATAACTAAACTGTATATATGCCTTTGATGGTAATAAACTAGACATGGGTATGATATTTTTTATAATATTACATATTATTTAATGAAATTATGATATTTTTGCCCATTTTTTACTAAAATATTGTGATGTTTCCATAATATGCTTTATTGAAATTTTGATATTTTTACTTATTTTAGCAAGATTTCTGTATTTACACACAGACAGCAATGTTTTTTTTTTTTTTTTTTTTTTTATCAAAATCAGTACATTTTAATGTGTATTCACATTGTTGAGTATATTTTTAGGTTTCTGCATAAATTCTACCTACGTATTTAACGAAAAAATGAGTAAATTATAATATATGATCAGGTACTATATTGCATTTAATTGTTGTATATTGGATATCGTTACATCAGTATCCACGGCGACGTTGTGATATATTTCATGTACCTATCTAATGTAAATATATAATAATTAATATATGTTAAAGAATCCAGGTATTGAATAAATTATATACCGAAAATATTTTATTGTGAATTATTATTTGAAATAATCGAGTCTATGTATGTATGTATGTATGTATGAATACTGTTTAAATATATAAGAATATCAAATATGTAAGGATATAGGTATACATGTGTGTGCATACTATGTAAGTAATATATGTGTATGCCTATATTATGTAGATGACTTATTGATGTGTACCTATATATATATATGAATGTTTATATGTATATATAGTTATGTTAACTATAAAATATGTTTAGGCGTTTGTAATATCGAATATGTATATATGATTTAATGTGGGTTTTCATAATATCATACTAGGTATCGCGTATCCATGTAGGTAACTATAGAACTAAGTGATGGGTTGATAATAGTTTTTAGTATTATTTTTTTTTTTACTTATTGTTATATATATATATATATATATATTATAATTCTCACTACACATGACGAATAATAATAACAATAATAACAGTTAAAGAGATTTATTTTTTCTCGTATATACCTATAATCCATGTATGTATATATAAGCTATGATTTTAGTCTAATGTAATCTCATACAATATTTCAATGTATGTATGATTGATTAAAAATATAAGTATCTGTAATATTATTCAGGATAGGTTAGCCTGATAGTATTGTGTATATAAACATACAATAACAGGAATGTATGTATGTTCCCACATGTATGCACATTGTAGCATGAGCCCTGTATGGAAAATGACTAATAATATGAAAATTTTTAATTGTTAAATTGATAAAGATGTTGGTAAGATAGGTACTACAGATGTGCCGTTAATTATTGTATATTTCTAAATTTAGGTAATAAACCGCATAAAAGTATCTGCTGAAATGAGAGATATTGTTAATAGTTCTTAATTTTCCGATATTATAACTTATACAATAATATATGGCGGTGGTGTTATATGCCTGTGTGTGTATGACGGTAAAATAAAAATATTATACAAGTGATATGACTGTTGTACGTATGTGCTGATAAAAATATACGCATCGGCCACTTGAGTGATATGTAAGTTGTTGATGTGCAAGCACACATGCGTTTTCCTCATATGTAAGCGTGAAAAAATATGTTTTTGAGAGTGTTTCGTTGGTGGTGACTGTGGACTGGTAATGTTTTGTGTTTTTCCCGTGTACATGCATGAATTAATATATATATATATATATATGTCGGTCAGGTTATTGATAATATGTAAGTTGTTGTATGCGCGTTCGTGTTATGTGTTTTCTCATGCACAGGTATGAAAAATATAGAACACGAGATCAGAGGATCAAGGGATCAAGAATACTGAATAAGTGATAGGTAATGATTA